>NC_091439.1:13756107-13936107 GCF_964237555.1 Oryctolagus cuniculus
TCTTTCATAGGTAAAAGCAAAAATATGCAATGTGACTTTTTTCATCTAATTTGACTTCCATAGGTGAACTAAAAATAATTCTTGTTTTGCACGACATTTTCTGTATTTAGTTGAAAATATTGAGACTTTGTTAAACTGTTTGCTTAATGAAGAGAATAACAGTTGGGAATGGAGGTGCTAAGAAATAGAAGCAGGCCGGTGCAGTGGCACAGTAGGTTAATACTCTGCCTGAGGCTCTGGCATTCTACATGGGCACCGGTTCTAGTCCTGCTATGGCTTGGGAAAGCAGTAGAAGATGGCCCAAGTCCTTGGGCTCCTGCACCCATGTGAGAGACCTGGAAGAAGCTCCTGGTTCCTGCCTTCGGATCAGCTCAGCTTCGGCCATTGCGGCCATTTGAAGAGTGAACCAGTGGATGGAAGACCTTTTTCTCTTTCTTACTCTCACTGTCTGTAACTCTACCTCTCAAATAAATAAATAAAATATTTTAAAAAATAAAATAAAAAAGGGGCCGGTGCTGTGGCTCACTTGGTTAATCCTCCGCCTGTGGTACTGGCATCCATGTGGACGCCGGTTCTAGTCCTGGCTACTCCTCTTCCAATCTAGCTCTCTGCTGTCGCCTGGGAAAGCAGTAGAAGATGGCCCAAGTCCTTGGGCCCTTGCACCCGCGTGGGACACCTGGAAGAAGCTCCTGGCTCCTGGCTTTGGATTGGTACAGCTCTGGCCGTTGCGGCCATTTGGGGAGTAAACCAATGGACAGAAGACCTTTCTCTCTGTCTCTCCCTCTCACTGTCTGTAACTCTACCTCTTAAATAAATAAATAAAATATTTTTAAAAAATAAAAAAGAAATAGAAGCAAACCTTTAGGAAATGTGGCCTCGTGAAGACATTTGGACAATAAGATACCTATGAAAAAACTGGGGGACTTTACAGATTTCTTGGAAATTTATTCTGTATATTTTTTATTAAAAAAACTTTAAAATTACTTGAGAGACAGAGTTCCTATCTATTGTTTCACTCCCCAAATGCCCAAGAGACATGAACTCAATCCAGGTCTCCCACATTACTGTCAGAGACCCCCTCATTTGAGTCATCATCTACTTTCCAGGATATGCACTAGCAAGAAGCCAGGATTTGAACCCTGGTACTCCAATATGGGATTCTGAGCCAAACCCCCACCTTCATGTTATATATTTTTATTTTTTATTTATTTGAGAGGTAGAATTACAGACAGAGACAGAGGGAAAAGTCTTTCATCTCTTGGTTTACTCCCCAAATGGCTGCAACAGCCAAAGCTGAGCTGATCCGAAGTCAGGAGCCAGGAGCTTCATCTGGGTCTCCCACGCAGGTGCAGGGCCCAGACAGTTGGGCCGCCTTCTACTGCTTTCCCAGGCCACGAGTAAAGAGCTCAATCAGAAGAGGAGCAGTAGAACACGAATCAGCACCCATATGGGATGCCTGTGCCACAGGTGGAAGCTTAGCTTACTACACCACAGTGCTGTACCTCCCATGTTCTTTTAATTCTATGTTCCACAAACTTTTTGAAACCCCCTCGTATAACATTGAAAATAGAAAACCTAGTTACTTAATGAAATATTTTTCATATTTAAAATTCAATTTAACAAAAATATTGGTTACATAAACTATTACCAGTTTTTATATTTTTTGTACACTTAGTTTTACTCAAAATGTCATTCAGAGTACTTTCAGACTTAGGATATGCTAAGGAACTTGGTATAAGCATTTGTAGATAGTTGTTTTAAAAGTTTAAAGCTTTAAGTTAGTGAGCATAACAAAATAGAAGCTATCATTTATTGTCTGTTGTAATTTGTCATTGATTTGCACACTGAATAAAAATTTTTAGTAAATGAAATTGAATAAAATTTTGATTAAAATAATTATTTATTTATTTTAAAAGGCAGAGTTAAGGGAGAGGCAGAGGCAGAGAGAGAGAGAGAGAGAGACAGACAGACAGACAGAGAGACAGATCTTCCATCTGCTGGTTTACTCCCCAAATGACCACAACAGCTGAGCTGGGCCGATCCAAAGCCAGGAGTCAGGAGCTTCTTCCGGGTCTCCCACGCGGATGTAGGGGCCCAAGGACTTGGGCCATCTTCCACTGCTTTCTCAGGCCACAGCAGAGCTGGATTGGAAGTGGAGCAGCTGGGACTCTAACTGGCACCCATATGGGATGCTGGCACTGCAGGCAGCAGCTTTACCCACTGTGCCACAGCACTGGCCCCTATAGTATATTTCTTAGACTTTCCATTAGTAATATAACTACATTAAGTAGACTTTATTGCTTTTGCATATGTCATTAAAAAGTTATTTGACAGAGAGAGACAGACTTCATTAAGAGTGAGAGTGAGCCTGAGGAGTGGGGTTGGGGGTGGGGGAGGTGGAGTGAGGAGGAGAGTGGGAGTGAGAGCTAGAGAGAAAAAAGCACTTCCATATACTTCATGGCCAGGGCTCCTCAGGGGCAGGAGCCAGAAGCTGGGAGCCAGGAGCCAGGAATAAGGAATGCAATCTGTGTCTCTCCTGTGGACACAGCTACTTGAGCCATCACTGCTGTTTCTCTGGTTCTGTGTTGGCAGGAAGTTAGGGTCAGGAGCTGGCACTGCAAATCAAACCCAGGCAATGTGATGTGGGATGTTGGTGTTTTTTAACTGCTAGGCTAAACACCCACTTCTGTATATCCCATTTGAAAATCCTTTCTGCTTCCCTAAAGGGAGAATACCTTTCTAGAATTCAAAGTACAATGCTTCACTTTATTCAGAATCACTTTGTTTAAGAAGCTAGGGAAATAGTGTATAATTTAAATTCAATATTAATTTCTAAATAATTTGAGTAGCTGGAACTTTAAAGAGGCATTTTTGGATTGCATATTAATCAGATTCCCTTTGCTACCCCCACTTTCTAAGCAGTTTAATGAAAGTCAGTAAACAGTAGACCTTACAGAATTTTCTATGAATGCTGTACCTTCTATCCATCACTATTAATATCATGTTGTAATTATGCTGTATAAGAAAAACATGAAGATGTCCAGTTTAATCATTTATTTTAATGAAAGTAACCAAAGTATATTATCCTAGATAGTTTCTTTGCTCTATTTTTTCCACTGTCCTTTTGATTCTTTTCTTCCCTATCTTGTTCTTAATAAAAGATTGTTCCAGTTAACTTGGGTGAGATCTAAGACACAGTAGCCTACTGTTAGGATTCCAAACTGATTTTGTTTTAGCATATCCTAAGAGTGTAGACCACTGGGCTGTACTGGCTCCCCAGATCATAACTGGGGCTACAGTGGGGAAGCCAACAAAATCGGGCAACAAACACAAAGTTACAGAGTCTAGAAACATTTTAGGAATTGGTCAAAGGTAATCTGTTTTAAATGAAATCTTATATAAATCACATTGTTTAGGTGATTTTTATCAGTTCCATATTCTTAAGTTTGATTTTGTTTTCTTTCCCAATCTTTTCATTAAAATAAATTACAGTATGTGCAGTGGCAGTAAGGAATTGCTTAGAGTGTCAACAGCATTCACAGTTGAAATGTAGGGGAGATGCAGCAAAAGTCCTGAAAACAATTCACAGTATGATTCCTGTGGGGAAATCTGCAGCAAAGGTAAGCGTACAGAATAATTCACTGAAATAAAGTATACTTACATTTTATAATTAAGCTCTTGAATTAATTTGTTCATTTCAACATAAAGTAAATTTGACAGAGAACCTAAAGTACTTATTTTAGTCTGTGATTATAACATTCAAATATTTGTGCTTAAATATACAGTAAAGATTTGTTTATACTTAATCTTGTCTACTTTTCCAAATGTTTACTTTTCTTGTTTCTGTGATAACTGTTTTCTTCAAATATGTTGATTTTTCAAGCATGACTCCCTTCTATACTCCTCCATTTCCCTTTAAAAAAGAAGAAAGAAGCGTGGGAAACAACTGGAAGAAGGAATGTTACAGCCTTGCTTTCTTAGTCCTTAGAATGTTGTTTATTATTTAAATGTATTGATGTATATGTATATGTAATTTTTTCTTTAAATAGAGTCCAGTGGACATTGTGACTGGTGGAATATCTCCAGTAAGAGATCTTGACAGGCTTCTACAAGATATGGATATTAATCGACTTAGGGCGGTTGTTTTCAGAGATATAGTAAGTTATGATGCTTCTTTCAAATTCTCTCTTAGTTGATATATATTTCCCCCTAGGCCCAAAGTATGGAGAATAAAAATTCTTTATGACACAATTTAGTCTAGTAGTCCTAGAAGGCCGAGAAAACAGTGTATTAGAAAATATTATCTGTATAAATGGAGTTAGTTATCAGAATGATGATAATAAACATAATCCCATTACATGGTAAGCACTATAAATGCTCTTCATGTACTTGTTAAGTCCAACAGCTTGTTCAATGTGTGCTTTTGGAATTACCATCTTATTGATGAGGAGTCTGAGGCTAGAGAGCTTGAGTTACTTGTCCAAGTTAATATTGGTAGTAAATGACTGAATTCAAACCCAGCAGCTTGAATACAAATTCCATGTTCTGAATGTAATGAAATGTTCACCTTCTAAGTGTAGGTTATTTTATGATGATGATTATTTTATTGAGTATTAGATATTTTCCCCTTACAGGTATATTAATGTGTTAAAAAGTGCATGATAAAATGTTGCTCTCAGTATATTGCTTTTAATTCTTGAGGATGAAAAACAGTTTATATTGGCTGATTGAATATAGAATATGACTGATTTTCATGTAGAAATCTTAAAGTAATATAGAAAGTTAAAAAATGAAAATAAAAATTTCTATGAGCTATTTTTATTAGTAAGTGTTGAACACCCACTGTGTGTTTAGTACTGGATGTTCCAAATACATATTACATACTTATGTCTTACAAATATTAGGACTTGAATTTATCTTTTCCTCTCCCTTTTCTCTACTATTTAAGTCCTTTCTTGTGTTATTGAATGAATATTTGTATGCATACAGAATTTGCATAATACTGTCACTATTGAATACTTATGGAACTCTTATTGTGGTGTAAGCACAGTACTGGGTGCTCTAATGAATTTTATCTTTAATTCTCATGATAATTCCGTGAGCAATATAGCAGTATTAGATTAAATAATGTGCCCAACATCAGACATTTACTAAGAGGGTTAAGTGAGTTAATGGCCTTGTGGATTTGAAATTTTGATATTAATTGCTAAGCTATACTGCCTCCCTGGATCTCAGTTCTTGGATAGTCATTATTTTTATTTCTTTAAGAAACTGTCAATTTTTTCTTTTTCCCTGCTGAGTCCTTTGCTGTGATCCATTTTGTGAAGAAACATTGCTGTTTCCTTCTTTCTCCATTTTCTCTCATTGGAAAGAGTCTGAGTCTGTTGTGCCATAACTGTGCTTCCTAGACTTATCTTTAAAAATCTAGAATAAATTTTATTACTCTTATGCTTTACATTTTGTCTAATAGTTTCTTATTGCCCACTTAAAATGAAATATTTTTTAAATTTATTTCTTAAGGAATACAAATTTCATAAGTACCACTTAAGGAATATAGTGATTCTTCTCACCATACTTGCCCTTCTACCCAGATTCCCATTCCTCTCCTCCTCCCTCTCCCCTTCCCATTCCCATTCTCCATTAAGATTCATTTTCAGTTAATCTTATACACTGAAGACCAACTCTATACTAAGTAAAGATTTTGACAATTTGCACACACACATACACACACACACAAACTCTGAGAACAACTTCTATAGTTAACTGTCATAATACAGCTCATTGAAGACAGAGGTCCTGCATGGGAAGTAAGTGCACAGTGACTCCTGTTGTTAACAGTTATCACTCTTATATATGACATCACTGACCACCCGAAGCTCTTGCCATAAACTGCCTAGGCTATAGAAGCCTTTTGAATCCACAAACTCTGTCAGTATTTAGACAAGGCCATAAGCAATGTAGAAATTCTCTCCTCCTTTCAGAAAAAAGTACATCCTTCTTTCATGGCCACTTCTTTCCACTGGGATCTCATTCACAGAGATCCTTCGTGTAGAACATTTTTTGCCACAGTGTCATTTCTTTCCATGCCTGAAATGCTCTTCTGGGCTTTTCAGCCAGACCAGGATGTCTTAAGGGTTGATTCTGAGGTCAGAGTGTTGCTTAAAGTGATTGTCATTCTATGAGGCTGCTGTGTGGACTGCTTCCCATGTTGGAACATTCTCTCCTTTATAATTCTATTATTATTACCAGACACTTGATCCTATTTATATGATCATTTCAACAGTTAATCCTATCTATATATTCACCTTAACAATTAATATGGTCACTTTAACATTTAAGATGGCATTTTACCACCCAGCTTAATGGGATTTGGGGTCCCATGGCAAGTTTTTAAATGGTATCCTTAGCACTAAGCCCATAGGAATGTATACAGAACTATACAGCTTTACAGTTACAAACTTCCTCTTGCCTCTCTTATTTCCAGTCTTATTTTTTACTGAGCTCCATCTTCAATTGACTTTATACACATATGATTAGCTCTATGTTGAGTTCAACAAATAATACAAAGAAAAAAACTGAAAAAACAAAAAAATGAAACTGTTCCTCAGCAGTCAAGACAAGGGCAGCTCAAGTCACGTCACCCCTTCTTGAAGTGCCAGTTTCACTTCTACAGATTTCATTTTAGGTGCTCTATTAGTTTTCACAGATCAGGGAGAACAAATGGTATTTGTCCCTTTGGGACTGGCTTATTTCACTAAGTATGATGTTTTCCAGATTTTGTTGCAAATGACTGGATTCCATTTTTTTTTTACCGCTGTGTAGTATTCCATAGTGTACATATCCCATAATTTCTGTATTCAGTCCTTGGTTGACAGGCATTTAGGTTGATTCCCTGTCTTAGAGTTTGATTACAATGTGTTGTGGTGAAAATCTTTTTTGGTCATGTCTATTAGGAGTTCTATGTGCTTCCTGTACTTGGATGTCCCTTTCTTTCTCCAGATTAGGGAAGTTTCCGTCATTGTTTCGCTAAAAAGACCTTCTAATCCTTTCTCTTTTTATATGCCTTCTAGAACCTGTATGTTCGGTGATTTGATAGTATTTTGTAGATTCTCAACAGTGATTTTTAGTTTTCTAATTTCCTCTTCTTGTTTATTTTACTGTATAATTTCCTGTGCGTTGTCTTATAAGTCGGATATTCCTTCTTCTGCTTCACCAATTCTGGTGTTAAGGCTTTCCACTGCATTTTTTATTTGTTCTATTACAATGAAGTCTTAACTCTTCAGTCTGGCTCTGTATGATTTAGTACTTACAGAACTTTCTTTTTTAAAAAAATTATTTATTTGAAAGAGTTACAGAGCGAGAAGAGAGAGCAAGTGAGAGAGAGAAATCTTCCATCTGATTATTCCCTCCCAAATGGCTGTGATGATCAGTGTTGGGCCAGGCTGAAACAAGGAGCCAGGACTTTTTCTCTGTCACCCATGTGGGTGACAGGAGCCCAGAGACGTGGGCCATCTTGTTGCATTGCCAGGCTCATTAGCAGGGGGCTGGATCGGAAGTGGAGCAGCCAGGACTCAAACTGTTGCGCATGTGGGATGGCAGCACCAGGGGTAGTAGCTTAACCTGCTGTGCCACAACCCCGGCCCCACAGAACTTTTTAACCAGTTATTGTATCATGGTATCTGAAAGTAGCATCAGAATATCTGCTTTGTCTATCCTGCAATTTTTGGAATTAATAAATAATTAAAAATATATTTATAATAGTTATATAGTCATAGGAATTCCAAAATTTAAATTTAAAGAGAAACCATTTTATTCCTCAGGCCACATCTCAGAGTTTAGCATCTTCTAATGTGAGGAACTTTTGATGAAAAAAGGAATGACTAAAGATTGAGGATATATAGAAATAATTGTCACGAGGTTAACAGCTGATGTTTTTAGTCACCCTAATATGAGTTCAGATTTTCCTTTTCACATTTGTATGCCCTTATTTAAGTTAATTAGCTTCTCTAAATCTCATCTTGTTCAAATTTGTAAATACATATGATGTATAGAGTCCAGTTTCTGATTCACAGTACTTATTCAGTAAATGATGGACACCATTGAAAACAAATTTTATTTCAGGAGTTAACGATTTAAATAATAGAATCTGTGGGAAATTTTTTATTTTGGGTCGGAAACCAGGTGTACACTGTGAACTTCATATGGTAGTCTGTAAACATTGAACATATTCATGGGTTAAATAAATATTTAGATAAGTGTGAATAATTCACAACTAATTAAGAAGTTAAGACCAAGCAAATTATTTGCCTGCATTTTTAATGTGACTGTTTTTACAAACAGTTATAATAGTTGGCAGAAATGTGTGGTAGAGGAACAGAGTTAGGACAGAGAAATGGGATAGTTAATGAGAAAAGGAAATTATATATTTATATTTTCCACCATGACAAAGAAGTAGTTACATGAGAGCCCCCCAAATATCATAGGCTTTGTTAGATTAGAATACTTCTAAAAATTGCATCAAATGGATATATGTAAATAGAGCCTGGAATCATTTTTTTTAACTTTGTCTAAAACTTTGACTCCAGTTACTAACTTTTAATCTGTTTTACTATTACTTTCTATTTATTCACTAAACAACTTTTTTCTGAATTTTTAAAAGATTTTTATTTATTTGCTTGAAAGTCAGAGTTACACAGAGAGAGAAGAGAGGCAGAGAGAGAGAGAAAAGTCTTCTATCTGCTGGTGCACTCTCCAGTTAGCTGCAACGGCTCGAGCTGTACCGATTAGGAGCCAGGAGCTTCTTTAGTCTCCCATGCCGGTGCAGGGGCCCAAGGACTTGGGCCATCTTCTACTGCTTTCCCAGGCCATAGCAGAGTGCGTGATCAGAAATGGAGAAGCTGGGACTCGAACTGGTGCCCATATGGGATGCCGGCACTGCAGGCATGCACGCCCCTGTCCTGTATCTTTTTTTTTTAATCCTAACGTTACCTACTACTTGAAGTACCTTTAGTTTCCAGGATTTGATAGACAATTTTGAGTTTTCCATTTAATTTATTTAAATTCAAATGTATTTCGGAAAGTTGTAAGGATATTTGTCGCTCCCCGTCTTCGTGGAGGAACGACACAGGACCCTGCGCTGTTCTTTTGTCTGCTCGGCCCTCCCCGGGTTTGCTGCTGGTTCTTCCCGGGTTGGCTACCGTCCCTTCCACCTCCGTGGAAGGGCGGTTCCCCCTGCCACATTCCCCACTTCCGCGGGGGAGCGGCACACCGCCGGCTGGCTCTCTCCGGGGCTGCTCAGATGTTCCCCTTAGATGTTCCTGGTGCATGCCATCTCTCTCCTCTTTTATAGTCCTCCTCCGCCAATCCCAACTCGGCTGCCCACACGCCGAGTACGCTGCTCTCCTCCAATCAGGAGCAGGATCAGCTCCTGGAGGTCATCACTCAAGTTGGCAAGAGGCAGCTGCGTAGAAGCTGTTTTCTCCTCTCCCAGCGCCATATTGTGGGAGAGCAGATGCATAGAATAAGTCTTAATTCCAGTAACTTAGTCTAGTCCGAGTTGCTCCCCACAGATATTAATGTGTGGAGTTCCCTTAAAGTTGAGGAATCTGACTAAATGAAGAGATTATTGATATACGGATGCGTGGATGGGTAATTTGTTGAGCTAGTATGGAGCCAAGCCTCTTGCAGAGGTCAGACTTGTTTCTCCTTTTTTTCTGGAAGACACTGTGTTAGACCCTCGGAGTGAGGATGCTAACACGTCGAGAGGCACACCCCAAAGACTCAGAGTCCAGACCAGCTGATGCAAAAGCAAGAGGATTTATTCGGCGTCTGCGCAGACGGGCCTCCTGAACTCGGGAGTCCAGAGAGCGCCCCCAGCACAGAGCCACACGGTTTATATACCTGCAGTGACCAATCGAAAGCACTATAGAGTCCATGCACACAGCAGTCCATTCCGCAAGCTGATCATGTGAAGGGCATGCGTCTTCTATGCAATCAGCTACGGGATCACATGGGAGGCATGCACCTCGTCACCATTTTGTTGTTTACTTCTTTAGTAGTTCCTTTCCCTGACAGCGCCATCTTGTTAACCCTGAGGGGGACGACGTCTCGCTCCCTTTGTTCCCCTGGTGGGAGAGTGGCGTCCCACTTCCCACACCATTATTTGAGTATTAGGAGGCATACAAACTGGGTTAGGTCTTAGCACAGCCAGGCACAAGTGTCGCAGCTAGCTAAGCATAGGGTCCCTTATTTTTATAGCTGCACGTAATTTTAGCTTTGGGGGAAAAAGTTTAGGGCTGTAATTTTTAAACTTTAATTTTATTTGGCGCAAAGGTAACTTCTTGTTTTTAATGGTATTGGCTTAGGTCACTCCATCTTGGTTTGATTTTTAAGGTTCTTCAACTGTATTTTTCATCCCAACAGTTGGTTGTCAGTGCTATTAAAAATATTTTCTTGAAATCCTTTGGTATCCTGTTCTGTATCTGATAGCCTTACTCTTTTTTTTAAGCCCTGGAAATTTGTTTTTTAACATAATTATTATTTTGATGATCAGAAGTAAAATAATCAATTATTCTAATATAATTACTACATAATTATCCTTCTAAAGTTTACAGGGACAGATTGAGTTATTTAATTTTTAAAAAGTCAGCCAGTGTCTCTCCTCCCATGTTTTGCAACTATAAAATCTCATTTAAATACATTTTTCTAAGAGTCTGCCTTATCTTTGCTCAGGTAAATTTATGATAATTATAAATTATCATGATAAATAAATGATTATTATAAGTAATGCATTTATTCTTATATAAACAATCATGTATTAAATTCTGTATATATTGAAACATTTTTGAACATCTTTTATATTTAAATATAATAGTGTTAAATAAAATTAAAACATGTTATTCAAGAGTGGCATGATCAACTCGTTTTATTTTTTCCCAGGAGGATAGCAAACAAGCCCAATTCTTAGCTTTGGCAGTTGTGTATTTTATATCTGTTCTGATGGTCTCAAAGTACAGAGATATTTTGGAACCTCAAAATGAAAGGCGTAGCCAGTCATGTAAAGAAACTGGAAGTGAAAATGAGACTGTATCACTCCCTGGTAAGTTTTCATGTTTATTCCCTGGTACCCAAAATTTTTGTAAAACGTTACTAACTGTGGTTAGAATGTTTATTCTGGAATTTAAATCCATTCAAGTATTAAGTGAGAGCACACATTTTTATTATCTAATTATTTAAGTTTCATAAAATTGCAATTGGGAGATGATTTTTTTTCTTTAAACGAACCATCTAATTAAAAGATAAATGAGCAAATGTAATTCTTTGCAAACAATGAGTTAAAGTTTTTAATTTATTCTAGTATTTGTTGTGAAGAAGAACCAACTCATATTCTTTTGGAAGAAACAAGTTTAATAGCACATAACTGCATTGATTGGGTGTTGTGACACTGTTTCCATGTATAGAAGTGTGGCTGGATAAGCAGCTATCATAGTTGTAGAAGTTAATGTTGGGGCCGGTGCTGTGGCTTAGCGGGTAAAGCCGCCGCCTGCAGTGCTGGCATCTCATATGGGTGATGGTTCGAGACCCAGCTGCTCCATTTCTGATCCAGCTCCTTGCTATGGCCTGGGAAAGCAGTGGAAGATGGCCTAAGTCCTTGGGCTCCTGCACCCACGTGGGAGACTGGCAAGAAACTCCTGGCTCCTGGCTTCGGATCCTCCCAGCTCTGCCCATTGCGGCCCTTGGGGAGTGAACCAGCAGATGGAAGATCTCTCTTTGTATATCTCTCTGCCTCTGTCTGTTACTCTGCCTTTCAAATAAATAAATTAATTAAAAAAAGAAAGACATCACTGTCACCAGAGAGGGCAATTAATTTTTTCAGTAGATCTTCATTCAGCGCCTATTACGTACTTGAGTGTATTCCTGAACACAACAGAAAAATATTTCTGCCCTCACAGAGCTTATAGTTTTAATGGGAAGGGATAGAAAACAAGTATGTGTAACAAATATATTCTGTAGTATTTTAGAGGCTAATAAAAGTGCTGAGAGAAGAAAGAAAATTAAACAGGGTGAAAATGATAGGAATGAAGAGGAGGGATAGATAGGAATTTTTTTCCTAAGGAAAATTCGGAATCATTGGGGAGTTTGAGTATAGGAATCACAACTGGATTATGTTTTTAAAAGTTAAAATTCTGGATTCTGTGAAATTCAGTGTTAAACCTGGAGGAAAAGCTACTGTTTCGACTTTGTATTGCTATGTAACACATTGGCTTGAAGCCTGTTGGCTTCAAACTACAATTGTATCAGTCTTGTTTTCATAATTCTGTGAGTTAGATTTGGGCAGTGCATGGTGGGGATGGTGCATCCCTATTGCAGATGACGTTTGCTGGTGTTAGGAAGTCTCCAGTGGCACCTGTTCTCATTCTTCTAGTCCCTCAGCTGGGCTGGTTTCGCCAGTTGGGGCTGGCTGACTGAAAGAGTTGAACTGGGTTTATGTGTCTGGGGTCTTGAAACTTGCTGTCAGTTGAATTCCTGTTTTCTTCCTTGAGTTTGGAGGGCCTCTCTGTGCTCTCCAGCAAGGATAGCAGAAATCAGCTGTATTTCATAAAGAGTTGGTCAGGGATTCTAGGAACACTAACTAGAGTTGTAAGATCTTACTACTTTCTTCATCTTCTTTTGGTTTAAGTAAATCAAGCCTCTGCCAGTTGTAAGGACTTTTCAAGGAGATGAATAGCAGGAGGCGTGGGGTAGTAGTAGGATCATTAAAGTAAGTATCTTCTACAACCAGTTAGGAGGACCTTGCAGCCATTCAGGCAGGAGGTGATATTGGGATGGACTAGAGTGGTAGCTTTAGAGATGACAAAAAGCAGCAAGATTATGGATATATTTTGGTGGCAGAAAAGAATGGGATTTTTAAATATTTTAAAGATTAAATGTGGGCTATGTGAAATAAAAATGAAGTCACAAATGATTACAAGGTCCAGTAACTAAAAGTGAAATAGATTTTCAGGGAAAGATAAAAAGATAAAAAATTCAGTTTCAACATGTTATGTTAAGATGTCTTTGAAGGCCTGCACCACGGCTCACTAGGCTAATCCTCCGCCTTGCGGCACCGGCACACTGGGTTCTAGTTCCGGTCGGGGCACCGGATTCTGTCCCAGTTGCCCCTCTTCCAGGCCAGCTCTCTGCTATGGCCAGGGAGTGCAGTGGAGGATGGCCCAAGTCCTTGGGCCCTGCACCCTATGGGAGACCAGGAGAAGCACCTGGCTCCTGCCTTCGGATCAGCGCGGTGTGCCGGCCGCAGCACACCGGCCGTGGAGGCCATTGGAGGGTGAACCAACGGCAAAGGAAGACTTCTCTCTCTCTCTCTCTCTCTCTCTCACTGTCCACTCTGTCTGTGTCAAAAAAAAAAAAAAAAAAAAAGATGTCTTTGAATATATAAGTGAGGATGTAGTATAGTCAGTTGTATATAACAGTCTGAGGTTTTTTTGTTTTTGGCAGGGGGTGGAGAATATAGCGTAATTTAAAGCTGTGAGAGTGAATGAGATCTCTAAGGGAATGAATGTATGTAGAGAAGATAAGGCAAAACTGAGGGCTGAGGCATTAAAATGTAAAAATTTAGAGAAGCAAAAAAGTAAAGGACGTAAGGAGTAGCCAGTTAGGTAGTAGAAGGAAAGCTGAAAAGTACCTGGTTCCTGCAAGCTGAATGAAGAGAGCTTCATTAAGTGGGAGGGACTAATCAGCAGGTGCTGATTTAGATAAAGGTTTTTGGTGACCTTGATAAGAGAATTCAAAATTTATCTGACTCATTTGAAAAACATGCAAAGATATACATACACACAGGGATAACTTATCCTTTGGTTCACTCCCACAAGAGCTGGGGCTGGGCCTGGCTAAAGTCTGGATCCAGGAACTCAATTCAGGTCTCCTGTGTGGGTGGACTAGGACCCAAGAATTTGAGCTATCACTGTTGTCTTCCAGGATGCACGTTAGCAGGAGGCTGGAATTGGAGCTGAGCACTGTGATAAAGGGTGTCCCCAGTGGCATCTTAATTTCTGCATCAAATGCCAGCTGCCATCAGTACATTTTTCTTGGAATCCTTGAAATCCTGATTGAAGGGACTAAAAGAGAGGAAAAGGGATGAACTTTGTTGAACTGGGTTTTAGGGATCATTGACTTTTATTATCCATATAGAAGATAGTAAGTTTTTCAGCAGTGGAAACCATGTTTGTGTTAGAGGTTTTTCTTTTATTCTAAGGATTTTGGACTCTTTCTTATAAGTGAGTGGCTTTCAACTTTGTGTTGCTACACATTGGTCTGTCATGATCAGTTTGGAGAGTTTTTATAGCCAATATTTTTAATCCATATTTTTATACTTTATTTTGATTATAATAATTTAAAGTACTAGTTGGCTGTTATGGCTAAATATACCATTTTAAATTAGTTCTGAAAATTTTTATTTTTCTTTTCTTCTCTTTCTGTGCAAGATGTGGAAAACACACCAGCTTCATTCAGCCCTTCAACTCCAGCCTCAGTAGAAGAATCTGAAAGTACATCATCTGCTCGAAGGAGGGATTCAGGCATTGGAGAAGAAGCCTCTACTGGTTTAGGAAGCAATGTGGATGTAACTCCTCAAGCAGCACCTCCGAGTGTCAGTGCAGGCCCAGATGCAATCAGTGAGGTGTTATGCACTCTTTCTTTAGAAGTCAATAAATCTCAGGAAACCAGAAATGATGGAGGAAATGAGTTGGATAACAAGGCTACACTACCAGTTCCAGTTTCAAAAAATGTCAATGTGAAAGACATTCTCCGAAGCTTGGTAAACATCCCAGCAGATGGAGTCACAGTGGATCCTGCCCTTCTGCCACCAGCCTGTCTGGGAGCTCTTGGTGATCACCTATCTGTTGAACAGTCTGTACAGTTCAGATCTTTTGACAGGTACTGAGTTTAATCTTGTCTTCATGTGCTTCTACTTACAAATTTTAAAGATAAAGTATAAACAGGAATTCAGTTTAACTCTGCTAGATCTTGATGCTTCAATATTAGGAAAGAAGACTTTGATCTAGCTTATAAAAATTGTTATTTTTGTTTCTTAGTTTCTATTTATTATTATACCAATAGGATGAGTTTTAAAAATAATTTTATTATTACGTTGGCAGTTTGTGTGCTGAGTTATTTGTTGTTGTTGTTGCTGTTACAACTGAAGACTTACCTGTACTTTCAGGTGATTTTCCTTCTGCCCCTTGCTGCCAGTACTATGCCAGCCTTTGTGGCAAAAATGGGAATCTGTGGATTCCAACAGACTTGGGAATTCACTGAGGTGTTCAGAGCACTGACAGCTGGGGAAAACTGACTAGATTCATGATTTTGTTGATTCTGTTGCCCTAGGAAACCTTTAGCTCCTTTGCCTCAACATTGTCTTTAAATACTGTGAATTTTACTAAAATTCTACTTAAAATGAATATATTAGAATTATTAGACATAGTGTTTCAAAAATAAATATTTTTGGGAAAGCTTTTTTTGAAAAGTTTTGACACAAACTCTAGTTTAGAACTTTTTTTGAGCCATTTGAATTCTATCACCTTTGAATACTTTCTTGTATATGGTATATATAAATATAATACATTTATTGGAATAAAGAATTTCTTATATAATACTACTTTAATACCTTATATTTTCTATTAAGCTATAATATATTCATTGAAATAATGAATTGACATGGTATAATACTACCTTTTAATCTTCAAAAACCTTACAGTTTTTATTAATTACCTCACTGATTTTTCTTATTGTGCAAAGATTCAGTTCAGGATTGTGTGTTGCATTTTGTTGTGCTTCTTTATCCTTTTTGAATCTGGAAGAAATTAATTTATTGATCTTAACACTTTAGAGGATGATAGCACAGTTATTTTTAAAATGATCTCCAGTTTAGTTATTTCTAACATTTCTTGAGGATTAGAGTTAGGTTGATGCATTTTTCGCAGGAGTGACACAGAAGTGATACTGTTTCTTCTAGTTGTACCCTGTCAGGTGGCATGAAGGTATTTTCTAGGTTTCTCTCCCGTGATAGTACTCCTTATGAGGAAATATTACAAGATTCTACCATCCTTCTCATATCTTTTTAAATCATTCATTATATTGTCCTTTTATTTTTTAAGGTTTGTTTTATTTATTTGAAAGACAGAGTTACAGAGAGAGGTAGAGAGAAAAAGAGAGGTCTTCCATCCGCTGGTTCACTCCCCAGATGGCCACAACAGTCAGAGCTGCGCCAGTCCAAACCCAGGAGCCAGGAGCTTCTTCCGGGTCTCCCACGTGGATGCAGAGGCCCAAGGACTTGAGCCATCTTCTACTGCTTTCCCAGGCCATAGCAGAGAGCTGGATTGGAAGAGGAGAAGCCTGGACTAGAAATGGCGCCCATATGGGATGCCAGTGCTTCAGGCCAGGGCTTTAACCCACTGAGCCACAGTGCCAGCCCTTCATTATATAGTCTTAGGATTTCTAATTTTATACAATGGCTTACAGTCATTATTTATGTTGATTTCTAATTTGGCCATGCAGCTGACTTATGTTTTCTTTTGATTTGTTCCCATCATAATTTAATCTTCTCATGATGACATCTATCCTATTATTATCCACAATCATTGGGGACTATGCAGCAATATCTTTTTAAGTTACTAAATCTTTTTCCTGTTTCAGGTTGTTGTTTATAACTTTGTGCTTCCTCTTTTTTATTGTTTTACTTTTTCATTTTTTTTTTTTTTTTTTTTTGACAGGCAGAGTGGACAGTGAGAGAGAGAGACAGAGAGAAAGGTCTTCCTTTGCCGTTGGCTCACCCTCCAATGGCCGCCGCGGCCAGCGTGCTGCGGCCGGCGCACCGCGCTGATCCGATGGCAGGAGCCAGGAGCCAGGTGCTTTTCCTGGTCTCCCATGGGGTGCAGGGCCCAAGCACCTGGGCCATCCTCCACTGCACTCCCTGGCCACAGCAGAGAGCTGGCCTGGAAGAGGGGCAACCGGGACAGAATCCGGCGCCCCGACCGGGACTAGAACCCGGTGTGCCGGCGCCGCTAGGTGGAGGATTAGCCTAGTGAGCCGCGGCGCCGGCCTTACTTTTTCATTTCTCCTACTTTTGCACTTCAGTCATGCTGTGGGTTGGGACATTAGATATTGAAGCCAGTTAAAATTGCTTATGGTGTTAAGATTCTCAGAGGCATATAGGAAATATCACTTTAGTGGAAGATCTTTTTGTCATCTTGTCTCTTCTTCCACTACTTGAAAATTAGGTATATACTGTAAGCTGATGAGATTGACAGAGTGTAAATTTCAGGTTAATAGTACATGGTAGAAGGCAGCACTGTGGCACAGTAGCTTAATTTTCTGCATGAAGCACCAGTATCTCATATGGGTGCTGGTTCTAGTCCCAGCTACTCCTCTTCCAATCCAGTTCTCTGCTATGGCCTGGGAAACCAGTAGAAGATGGCCCAGGTGCTTGGGACCTTGCATCCACATGGGATACCCAGAAGAGGCTCCTGGCTTCAGATCGGCCCAGCTCTTGCTGTTGTGGCCATTTTGGGGGTGAACCAGCAGATGGAGGACCTCTCTTTCTGTCTCCTCTCACTCTCACTGTCTGTAACTCTGCCTCTCAAATAAATAAATAAAATCTTAAAAAAAAAAATAGTACATGGGTGGTATACACCTAGTGGGATAGTGGCTCCTACTTTCAAATGTCTTGTTTATAAAAAATAGTTTTTAGGGCTAATGCCATGGCTCACTTGGTTACTCCTCCATCTGCGGCGCTGGCATCCCATATGGGCGCCGAGTTCTGGTCCCGGTTGCTCCTCTTCCAGTCCAGCTCTCTGCTGTGGCCCGGGAAGGCAGTGGAGGATGGTCCAGGTGCTTGGGCCCTGCACCCACATGGGAGACTAGGAGGAAGCACCTGGCTCCTGGCTTCAGATCGGTGTAGATTCGGCTGTGGTGGCCATTTGGGGGGTGAACCAATGGAAGGAAGACCTTCCTCTCTGTCTCTCTTTCTCACCATCTTTCAGATAAAAAAAAATAGTTTTTATAATAGAAGAAATTAAAATATTAGCTTTAGAAATCAGACAAAATGGGTTTGAGTACTGGTTCTATCACTTTTTAGTGAAATTGGAAGTTTTCTTATTACTTAACTTTGTAGTATAGGTTGAATATCCCTCTTGCAAAATGTTTGGGACAGGACATGTTTTAGACATTGGAGATTTTTGGGTTTTAGAATATTTTAATAGACTTTACTGGTGGAACATTCCTTATCTAAAAACATGAAATCCAAAATGCAAACAAACCCAAATTAAAAAGAATCAAAATGCTTTAAATTTTGGAGCATTTTAGATTTAGGATTTTCAGATTAGAGATGTTCAATCTGTACTGTACAGCCATTAAAAAGAAAAAAAAGGCATAATAATATGCATTGATGTTAAATTATATTAATTTTTATGTAATTTGGAGAAGTCACTCAATAAGCATGAACTAATGAAGGATCTCTGTGAGTGAGATCCCAGTGGAAAGAAGGGGCCGTCAAAGAAGGATGCACTTTTTCTGAAGGGAGGAGAGAATTTCCACTTTGATTATGACCTTGTCTAAATAAGGTCAGAGTTGGTGAACTCAAGAGGCTTCCATAGCCTTGGCAGCTCATGGCAAGAGCCTCGGCTGATCACTGATGTCATAAATAAGAGTGTCAGTTGTTAAATCAACAACAGGAGTCACTGTGCACTTACTCCCCATGTAGGACCTCTGTCCTTAATGAGTTGTACTATAAGAATTAATGGTAAAACTTGTCTTCAAACAGTATTTTATACTTTGTGTGTCAGTGTGGGTGCAAACTGTTGAAATCTTTACTTAGTATAGAGTTGTTGTTCTTTTTTTTTTTTTTTTTCCTGGACAGGCAGAGTTAGGCAATGACAGTGAGAAAGAGAGAGAGACAGAGAGAAAGGTCTTCCTTCCGTTGGTTCATTCCCCAAATGGCTGCTATGGCCAGTGCGCTGTGCCAATCCAGAGCCAGGAGCCAGGTGCTTCCTCCTGGTCTCCCATGCGGGTGCAGGGACCCAAGAACTTGGGCCATCCTCCACTGCACTCCCTGGGCCACAGCAGAGAGCTGGCCTGGAAGAGGAGCAACTGGGACAGAATCTGGCGCCCCAACTGGGACTAGAAACCGGGGTGCTGGTGCCGCAGGCGGAGGATTAGCCAAGTGAGCTGCAGCGCCGGCCGAGTTCGTCTCCTATATATAAAGATAATTAAAAATGAATCTTATTGAAGAATGTGACAGGAGTGGGAGTAGGAAGTGAGTCGGGAGTGGAAGTGGGAAGGCGAGTATTGGGGGAAGAACTGCTATATTCCAAAAGCTGTACCTATGGAATTTATATTTATTATAATATAATAATAAAATTTATAATAATAAATTTAAAATAATAAAATTTATAATAAAAATAAAATTTAAAAAAACTCTAGTTAATAAAAAGTAAATATGAACTTAGTCATTCCTGCTTTTTGGTGTATGTGTATGTGTGTATGCACCAAATATTTGGAACATGTATTATAGAATTGTATATTTTATACAATTTAAGCATATCAGTATTATGTATCATAAGGATTATATTCGCAGCACATATACATATGATTTTAATAAATAAGTAAGGTGGCTAATCTGCTAGAACGATGGATAATTATAGGAATCAGTAGTTTATGTAAGGAATACTGCTTATATGCAAATATGTAAAGATGATTCATATCACTAATAGTGAAAGAAATGCATATTAAAATAAGCATAAGATAATTTCCCCAATTAAATATACAGAGATTTAAAAATGAGTATGAAGAAATATTTTATACTATTGTTGAAATGGCATGTTGCTATAATTTATTGGAAGCAAATTGGCAGTATTAATTAAAATATGTATCCTTAATTCCACTTCTGAAAGTTTATACAGAAGAAATATTTAGGTATAAAATGTTTTATACAAGCAGCCCTACAAGATTTTTTTTATAATGAGCTAATAACCGATTGATCTTTTACTTTGTGAAGGCCTATTGTAATACATTATTTAAATAGGTAGATGGATCAATACTGTTTTTGTTCTCTCCTTACAGATGAAGAAACAGAGAGAGATTAAGTATGTGATTTATGGTCTTATCTAAATAATTGGTGGAGCTAAGATTTGAACCTAGTGGGTCTGACAGTAGGTTACGTCCTTTGATTTGCTTGGCAACATTTCATCGCAACATTGTTTCATAATGATAAAAAAAATTTGTTTTTAGTTGCCAACATATGAGGCATTGGGCACATGTATCCTTTATGCATGTAGGAAATCAGGTTGAACATACTTAATCCAAAAATCTGAAATCCAAATTGCTCTAAAATGTTAAAACCTTTAAAGGCAGTATGAGATTACACATGGAAAATTCCACACCTCATGTAACTGGTTACAGTCAAGCCACAAACATGCCTTTAAAATATGGTATAAAATTACCTTCAGCCTGTATGTTAAGTTAAATACGAAACATAAATGAATTTAGTGTTTAGAAATTGGTTCCTTTCCCCAAGATATTTCATTGAGTATGTGCAAAATTTCCCAAATGTGGAAAAAAAACATCTCCAATACTTGTTGTCTAAGGGATCCTTAACCCGCACTGTGCAGCCATTAGAGAGAGAAGACTGAAACATTGGTTATTGATGTCAAGTGATACTGAAGATATGTTTTAAAAAAATGTTTTTTATTTGAAATGCAAAGATACAGGCAGAGAGATTTTTCCATTTACAGGTTTACTCCACAAATGTCTTCAACAACTGAAGTTCAGCCAAGTTGAAGCTATGAGACTGAAATGCAATCTGGGTCTCTCACATGGGTGGCAGAGTCCTAAGTAGTTGATCCATTATCTCCTGCCTTCCAAGGTGTTCATTAGCAGGAAGCTAGACTCAGAAGTGGAGGTGGGACTTGAACCATGGCAATCCGATGTGGGAGGCAGGTGTCCCAAGTGTTGTTTTAACTGCTGTGCTTCACTACTGTCAATTAAGTAAAGATAAGTTTTTTGCTTTTTAAAAGATTTATTTTATTTATTTGAAAGAAGTACAGAGAGAGGGAGAGGGAGCTTCACTTCCCAAATGACTGCAACCAGGACTCACACATGGGTGATGAGGCCCAGGCACTTGGCCCATCATTTGTTGCTTTCCCAGGCACATTAGTAGGAAGCTAGATCAGAAGTGGAGCAGCAGGGAGTTGAACCAGAGCTCATATGGGATGCTGGTGTTGTAGGCAGCAGTTTAACCTGCCGTGCCATGATACTGGGCCTAAGATACATTTTTAAATGAAAAAGGCATTGTACAAATAGTTTGGACTTTATGATGTTAATTAAGTATAGATACATATGTTCAAACATTCCATTAAAAGTACAAAGTAAATAATATTAATTGCAATTACTATTAATAATAATTGCAAAGGAAGACCTTTCTCTCTGTCTCTCTCTCACTGTCCACTCTGCCTGTCAAAAAAAAAATAATAATTGCTATATTTTGACAGTGAGAAGAGGTATAAGTTATTAGGTTTTTTGTTTTGTTTTTTAATTTGACAGGTAGAGTTATAGACAATGTGAGAGAGAAACAGAGAGAAAGGTCTTCCCTCCGTTGGTTCACTCCCCAAATGGCCACTACAGCTGGTGCTGCGCTGATCCAAAGCCAGGAGCTAGGTGCCCCTTCCTGGTCTCCCATGCGGGTGCAGGGCCCAATCACCTGGGCCATTCTCCATTGCCCTCCTGGGCCACAGCAGAGAGCTAGACTGGAAGAGGAGCAACTGGGACCAGAACTTGGCGCCCATATGGGATGTCGGCACCGCAGGCTGAGGATTAACCAAATGAGCCATGGTGCCGGCCCCAGTTATCAGGGTTTTAAGAATATTCTCAATTTTTATAATTTGCTTAAATTTGTACTAACGTTAGATTGAGTACTTAGAAACACTGTACTAACAATAAGGTTACATTTTTAAATTTAACATGTCTTATTGACAGAGTCAAATCAATTGATGTTCTTTAAAAGAGTAAAATTTCTTTATATTTTGGCATTTATTTTTATTTCTTTGTAAAATAGCATATAAATTTAATCAGTGTATTACTGATGCCTTGTTTAAGTGACTGGATTTTGGACTAATTTAGGAAACCAAACTTAGAGAGTTTACAGAGGGTTTATTGAAGTAGAAAACAAAGGGTGATTTTAATGATAGCATTTTCCAGAATGTTTGTGTCTGGTAAGCTTAACATACCATCGGATGGCAAGTAGTCTGCTCTGTTTTTCCCCCTTCTTTTTCTTAGTAAGAGACACCTTTTGAAAACCTTTCATGCAGCCATGGACCAGTGGAATATCTTTGGGAATTTCAAAGCATCCCTCTGATCATGTATTTATCTCAGGAATGCTGTGTCAGAAATCACAACTCTCCTCATATCTTAAGAATTATCAACTTCCAAGCAATAGCTGGAAAGTTTAGAGTAACAGCTCCATGAGTGAAACCTTGCTGAAAGGCTGCCAGGTTGTGGGCCTTTGTGAAGAGGAAGGTGTTTGTGTTCATTCTCATGCCAACATTCTTGTTCTTATCTAATTTGAAGATCCTCTCTGGTGATTAGTGGATGCCAGGGATTTATCTTGATAAAGTTCAAGGGCTGGTCTGGCTTTTCAGCTGGATCCTTAGGGACTAAAATGCTAGTCAGAAAATGCCTTTCTCCCTTCCTGAACTATTTTTATGTTAAATAAAATATCATTTATGTGGAGATTTGTGATATTTGAAACATATTCTGCAGTGGAATTTTTGAATCTTAGTGAGCCTGAAGACCTGGTTGCTGTTTGCTGGTCAGTAATGAATTGGACAAACTTTCAAAAAAGGCTTTCTAGTTTAGGTTAAAAAAAAATAAGTATTTTCACTTGCTTTGTATGGGGCCTTAATAAAATTACTTCTTTCCCATGTATGAAATAATGTATGGTACTAGCTTCATTGGTTGTTGTAAATATAAATGATGCAATTTGTGAATGTCCTAAGTACAATGGCTCACAAATTTTAAGTATTGATTAAAGTTATTGAGTCCATAAAGAAAAAAATGATGTTATATTTTATCTTTTATTATTTGATTTTTAATCAGCAGTTGGAAAGCCATCTTACATAACTGGTTATCTCTTTCCAAATTCTTTATGCCATATAGCTTGAAATACTTTTTGTTAAAATTGATGTTAGATATTAAAAATTAATTATTTGTTTTATTAACATTAAAAAGGATTTCTTTTCATTTCATAAATAGAAACTTAAGCTTTAGTCTGAGAAAGATACCAGAGATATCCTTACCATATTGCCTGGCATATAGACTCTCAAGGTTTTGTTAAATATGTGTTGTATTTTCCAAAGCATTTTATTAAAAAAAAAGTTAAATATCTGGTTTTTGCATGATCAAATTATGTAGTAGTAAATTTAAATTTGTAGATTTTTTTTTAAAACTGTTAATGTGCCTGGGAAGGGAGTAGAAGATGTCCCAAGTACTTGTATCCCTGCCACCCATCCTGGAGATCTGGGTGGAGTTCCAGGCTTGTGGCTCAGCACCGACTGTTGCATCCATCTGGGGACTGAACCAGTGCATGGAAGATCTCTCTGTCCTTTTTTTTTTTTCTCCCTGTAATTCTGCCTTTCAAAAAAATAAATGAAGATTTTTTAAAAAAATCTGGTAGGAGACCATGCTTGAGATATATCATTCCTGAGAATATGTGAAAGATCTTGGATAATAAGTATTTATGACTGAAAGCACTTTTAGCAGCAGTAGCCTCAAGGACCAGAAATGACATTATGTTCTGTTGTATCTGATTAATCCTGTCATCCTGGACAAATTAAGATTGTGCATATTGTGGAGCATCTACAGTCTACTTTTTTCTGTTACCAGTTTTCCAAAGTTTAATTATGAAAATATTCAGGCTTATAGAGAAGTTGAAAGAATTAAACAGCAAACACCCTGAGATGCATCACTGAGGTTCTACAATTGGCCTTTAACTCTGTTTGCTTCATCATGTAACTTTCTGTATTCCATCAATCTTTTATTAAATTTTGTAAAGTGTATTTATTTATTTGAAAGGCAAAGTGACAGAGAGAGGGAGAGGGAGAGGGAGAGAGAGGGGGGGAGAGGGAGAGAGAGAGAGAGAAAAAGAGAAAGAGAAAGAGAAAGAGAGAGACAGAGACAGAAAATCCTTCCATTGGTTCACTCCTCAGATGTCCACAATAGCTTGTTGAGGCCAGGACAAAATCGGGAGCCTGGAGCTCCATCTGGGTCTCCCTTATGGGAAACAGGGACTCAGGCACCATTATTTGTTGCCTCTCAGTGTGCACATTAGCAGGATGTGGATTGGAGGAAGGTGTGGGACTTGATCCCAGGCACTCAGATGTTGGCTGCAGGTTTCCCAAGTAGTGGTTTAACCATGATGCCACAGTGCTTGCCCTCAATTTTATTTTTTGGAATGCATTTCAAAGGAAGATGCAGACATCAGTTTACTTCACTCTTACACACTTAAGCCTTCAGTACTCTACCTATAGATTAATACAGGTTTTAATGTAAAATTTACATGCAGTGAAAGGCACAAATCTTAGGCATAACCATTTGATGACTTTGGAGACATTCATACAATTTTGTAAATCAAAACCTCATTAAGATATTGTCAGTCTTAAAAAACCCCCATTTTCCAACCAATTCTTATCCTAATCCTTCAGAGACAGTTATTACTCTGAATTTTTTTTTCTGCCATAGACTACTTTTGACTATTGTAGAACTTCATGTCAAAGTTAGCACAAAGTATGTGTATTTTAGGATAATGTTTCTTTTATTCCATATAATGCTTTTGAGTTTCATCCATGTTGTTAGGCTTATCAATAGTTTACTTTTTATTTCTGACTCGTATTCTGTTTTATAAGCATGCTATCTTTTAAAGATGCTTATTTTCTTGTACAAAGGACATTTGGGTTCTTTCTGCTTTGTGGTTATTGTAAGTAAAGCCTCTATGAATATTATTGTACACATTTTTGTGGATATAGGTTTCTTTGGGGGAATTTCTAGGAGTGGAATTGGAATTTTTGGGTAGGTATATGTGTTAAATTAATAAAAAGTTACTTATTTGAGAGGCAGTGAGACACAGAGAATACTTCCATCCACCAATTCTCATCCCAAAAGCCCTCAACAGTTATGGGCCAGGGCTGGGCCAGGGCCAGCTGAAGCTGGGAGCTGGGGACTCAGTTCGGGTCTCTCACTTGGGTGGCAGTAACATAAGCACTTGAGCCACCACTGCTGTCTCCCAGGGTCTGCATTAACAGGAAACTGGAGTCAGGATCCAGAGTTGGGCAGTGAACCCAGCACTTGGATGTGGAACATCGGGTGTTTTAATTACTAGGCCAAATGCCTGCCCCCTGTCTTAGATTTTGATCATAAGAAAATAAGTTTGACATTTATTTGTATTTCTGTCACTTTTATTGTACTTGCCTTTTGTATGAGTAAAGTAGAGCTTGCTGGTTCATTATTTTATATATAAATCTGAAAGTAAATTCTATATTTCTTCTCTTCAAAAAATAGGTTGCTAGAGGATAGAGATTTTTGTAAACAAAGGACTTGTAAATTTCTGTGTGGAATAGGAAATGCACAAATTATATTGTGTGTTGTTTTCTGAATGTACCAGCAGCAGTGTGAGCATGCGTGTGTACCCCGCCCCCACGCACATCATATCTACTCTCCCTTAAGTCAATAATCTTCATCTGATATCAGCTACCATGGTTTAAACACAGCATTCTGGACTTGGGGCTCAGGTGGCTGTTGCTTCTATTTTTTAGTGTATAGTTAACATTGGCAGTCACCCTTATAATGATTTGACACCAGCTACCCTCAAGTACATTGAATAAGCCATGCCTAGCACAAGAGAACTTGATTTAATTGGCAACAGTATTTGCCCTCACATGATAGGCACTGAAGTAAAACGGAACCTATTTCACTCGTGTTATCTCTTTTTCAAATAACAACAAGAAAAATGTATTCCTAAAATATTAGAATTACATAATTTTCACTTTTGAATACATTTATTTGGATCAAGTACTTAAGTAACTTTGTTTAAAAGCTAATACTTTTTAAAGCTATTAAGGGAATACTTGCAGCTTGCAGTTGCAGTATTGTCAACAAAAGATGTGATTAAATAAATTGAATGTTGAAGACTTTAGGCTTATGCTTAACACCAGGTAATTAAAAGTAAGCACTGCTGTGGGAGTGCATTATATATCAGCTGTCCTCTTTACCTCATTAACTGGGTTTTTGCATGTTTATGGAGCTAACTTCAATTAAAAATGCCTTTTAAGTTATGCCTAACAAGGTCTTTTAGTTACTATTTTGATATAAAGTATTACACTGTAATTGAAATTGGAATATTATGAATACCTGTGTTTATATTATATACAAGCTGAACAACTTTGATTCTATGATATATTTGCATCAGTTTTTTTACTTATACATTTTTCTATGTGATATTATCAAAAGATATAGTCTCTGAGGCAAAAAAGAAAAACTTTGGTTGCGTTTATGTTGGGAAATTGTTTATGTCTACATTTTTCACCCTAGATTTCTTATAGTTTATTATTTCAAATTAACAATGTTTTAAAACCCTTGTTGAGCCATGTTTGGTTTTTTGCTTCAATTCTAAGGTTGAAAAAAAATTAATTAGTTTTCCACTTGAGGGCCAGAATTTCTTTTTTATATACTTTTGGCTATATGTTATTTATTAGGTAATTAAAGATAATTCTTCATTTAAAAAATACTAGGTGGTAAATTTAAGCTAATAGATCAAGAGGACTTATATATCCTTAGGGCACTATCCTTGGTCAAAAAAAAATTAAAAAGCACATAATTAGGAACAGCATTGAAGAGATTTCATATTGGAAAAATATTCTTAATTGTATATCAAAATAGAGATAAGGAACAAAATTAGAAGTTAACATCTTAGTTTCTTTTTGAAATTCACACAAGCAGTCTTCTGTATTGATATTATTTTCTGTCTTTATTTCAGAAGTGTCATTGTTGCAACAAAAAAAGCAGCAGTCTTACCTTCCACCCTTGCTACGAGTGTACCTGCCAATGCTGTGAGTGTGGTTTCCTCAGTAGATTCAGCCCAGGCCTCAGATGTGGGTGGAGAATCACCAGGTGTGTTACTTCTCAAGGATTTCATCTAGTTTTAAGACCTTATTTTAGCTAACCTTGGATTTCTGATAAAGTTGTTAGTCACGTAAAAAGCATTGCACTTTTATATCATACCATTGCTTACTGATTTATGGAATAAATCTGAGTAAAATAAAAAAATTAAATCAAGGAATTAAATATTTTCTTTAGTCAGACCTAGCAGTATGTGATGGATTAGATGCTGCTAGTTAGGTGGATGAAAACATGAGTGAATGATTCATAAAGATACTTTTTGCCTTTTGTCTTTCGTTGCACTTAAAAAGAGATAGCTAGATAGCTAGAAGATAGAAGATAGATAGAGGTTTTAATAAGAAAGGGAGGGGCTGGCGCCGTGGCTCACTTGGTTAATCCTCTGTCTGCGGTGCCAGTATCCCATATCGGGGCCAGTTCGACTCCCGGCTACTCCTCTTCCAATCCAGCTCTCTGGTATGATCTGGGAAAGCAGTAGAAGGTGGCTCAAGTGCTTGAGCTCCTACACCTGCATGGGAGACCTGGAAGAAGCTCCTGGCTCCTGGCTTTGGATCAGCACAGCTCTGGCCGTTGTGGCCACTTGGGGGGTGAACCAACGGAAGGAAGACCTTTCTCTCTGTCTCTGCCTCTCACTGTCTGTAACTCTACCTCTCAAATAAATAAATAAAAATCTTTAAAAAAAAAATAAGAAAGGGAATAGGGAACTGGGTAGTATGGCACTGTGGGTTAAGCTGCCCCCATGAATCCAACATCCCAAATAAGTTCCAATTTAAGTCCTGGCTGCTCTGATTCCTATCACGCTCCATACTAATGTGCCTGGAAAAGCAGTGGAAGATGGGCAAATACTTGGACCCCTGCTATGCACATGGAAGACCTGGATAGAGTTCAAGGCTCCTGGCTTTGGCCTGGTCCAAACCTGACCATTGTGGCCATTTGGGCAGTAAATCAGTGAATGGAAGATCTCCCTTGCTCGCTCTCTTTCTTTTTGTTAACTCTGCATTTTGTTCATTTGGTGCAGCAGTTAAGCTTGGGATGCACTGGGATGGGATTTGCTGAAAGATTGAGTGCAAAGTGCAGAGTTCTCATATTTTTCCAAGCCTTTATCCTTAGTTTTGCATATTATTAACTTCTTGCACTGATATTTAATGTTACATTTTTCCCATGTTAGAGGGAAATATGAAGGAAAATAAGTATAGAATAAAATTTTTCATGGTTTTAATTGTTCCCTTACACTCTCATGCCCCTTTTTTTTATATTGTAGCAGGAATAATTTGCTAATCTGTTTACGGTAGTGTATACACTATCTACTCTTCTATCCCCATGCAAAGTCCTTAAAAAAAATCAGCTGATTATTCTAGACCAGCTTCTTTCCCATTTTTGGAAAAAATACAATAATTATTAATGTCTATGAAACTCTTTACATACTGTCTTTTTAATTCAGTAATCGTGAATTCCTCAGTAAATTCCAAAGCAAATGTAGGAATTTCTGAATATACTGCTAAAATATTAAAATATTAAAATATTTTTGTCTTGTTTTGACTATATTGCCATTTAATTTCAACTTATAGAACAAAATAGGACCCTCTGAATACTTTTAAGTGTAGTTATACTTCAGATTTTTTTAAAAGTATTTTTTTTTGACAGGCAGAGTTAGACAGTGAGAGAGACAGAGAGAAAGGCCTTCCTTCCATTGGTTCACCCCCCAAAAGGATGCTACGACTGGCGCACTGTGCCCTTCCAAAGCCAGGAGCCAGATGCTTCCTCCTGGTCTCCCATGGGGTGCAGGGCCCAAGCACTTGGGCCACAGCAGAGAGCTGGAATGGAAGAGGAGCAAGCGGGACAGAACCGGCGCCCCAACCGGGACTAGAACCCGGAGTGCCGGTGCCACAGGTGGAGGATTAGCCAAGTGAGCCATGGCACCGGCCAAAAGTATATATATTTTTAAGATTTATTTATTTGAGAGGCAGAGTTAAAGAGAGAAGGAGAGAGCGAGAACGAGAGAGCGGCTGGTTCACTTCCCAAATGGCTGCAATGGCCAGAGATGAGCTGATCTGAAGCCAGGAGCCAGGAGCTTCTTCTGGGTCTCCCACATGGGTGCAGGGGCCCCAGCACCTGGGCCATCCTCTGCTGACCTCCCAGGCCATAGCTGTACTGGAAGAGGAGCAACCGGGACTAGAACCCGGCGCCCATATGGGATGCTGGCACTGCAGGTGGAGTGTTAACCAAGTGAGCCATGGCGCCGGCCCCCCTGGTTAGTCAATGTTAACTGATAAATTTTTGTTTTCTTGTTAGTGGATTATCTTGATTTAAATTATTTGCCTTTTTGTTCTTCCTCCTGTGTCCAGCAAGATTTGGGGAAAAAAATTATTTGAGGATGAATTGGTGGTGGTTGTAATGCTGAGTGGTGCAGTTTTATTCTTATCTGAGTAAGATAGGGATTAGTCTTGGTTTAGTCTTGGATTATTTTCTTTTTGTGAAAGGACTCCTACGTGTTCCTATGCATCAAGACATTTTCACCATGAAATGACTACAATGCCGAATTTTATTGGGAGTCAGCAACAAGAAATGGTCACTTAAATTCAGTAATGTATTATTGGTTAATAAAAAGTTTACCTGACAGTTTATTACTATAAGTAGAAATTTCCTTGGAAGATCCCTGTGAATATAAAACATAAAATCTGAGTATTATAGAAAAATTTAAGCTGTTTGGAAATTTTGATTTAATAATGGGATTTCTAAATTTTATAAGTGCTACAGTTATAGAGAAAGTAACACTGGATAGACCTCAGGCCTAGAAAAATAATTATAGGCTGTAAACTTCACAAAAGATCAAAGTTTTTTTTATTTAAATATTCTCACTAAAATAATTTTATAGCAAATTAAAATTAAAAAATTTGAACATTTGCATCTTAAGCTGTATATTAAAACTATGATTAATATACAAAGCTGTTTCAGTACACAGATATCACATTAAGCTTGAGAAACATGCTAGCTTCTCAGCATTTTGCAACAGAAAAATATAATTTAATAGCAGCAATGGTAAAATACTTTCCTTAGAGGAGAAGGTATATCTTTTGTGTATGAGTGTTTTCAAAGGAAATAAAATACAGGGTTTTATGAAACATATCAAAATCTGGAGGCCAGCGCCGTGGCTCAATAGGCTAATCTTCTGCCTGCGGCGCCGGCACACTGGGTTCTAGTCCCGGTCAGGGCGCCAGATTCTGTCCCGGTTGCCCCTCTTCCAGGCCAGCTCTCTGCTGTGGCCAGGGAGTGCAGTGGAGGATGGCCACCCGCGTGGGAGACCAGGAGAAGCACCTGGCTCCTGCCACCGGATCAGCGTGGTGCGCCGGCCGCAGTGGCTATTGGAGGGTGAACCACCGGCAAAAGGAAGACCTTTCTCTCTGTCTCTCTCTCTGTCAAAAAGAAAAAAAAGAAAATATGGAATTCTAAGTGATTCATAAGCAAAGATTTAATTACCTAGAATATAATATATGCTTTTGATATGTTAATATGCCATCATTCTATTAAATATGCTATGGTGTTTCTTCACCATGCTGTAAAGCATAAATGATTCAAAGAAAATTGAAGATAGCCTAGGAAAGGAACTAAGGAACTTAGTACATTGGTCTTTGATGATTTATATCTTGAGTATTTGCTAATGTGCAAAATTTACTAATTTGACTACTTGCCAGAATATCAGGCTCCTTTTTTTTTTTTTTAGTTTATCAGAGGCATGAACATTATAACTTGTATGTGTTTTTTTAATGTTAGGGCAAAATGTTTGAATCAAAACAATCTTTGTTTAATATAGTATTTAGCCCAAGAGGCTTATCTTTACTCACGTACTAAAAGTTTCACTTATGTAATGAGAAACTCTTAGTAGGCATATAAACCATCTCTCACGGAATTAACTGGTGATGAGGAGAGAATACAGTGTAACGGTAGCTAAGGGATGAAAATTGGCACTTGTTTTGATGTTTCTTTATTGCAAGACACGTTAGTTATTTAGGCCCTTAGGGACCTGAATAAGCAGTTGGCTTCTCCCAGGATAGATGCTAGGAAGATGACCCATTTGTGTTTTCCTTTTTGTTCTCTTGAATGTCTGGAAAACTGTCAGTTTGGAGGAGCCAGTTTATCAGTGCAAGGATAAGTAAAAGATAAGTCAATACCATCCCACATGTTTGGAAGTAGCTTCTGCGTTTATGTGTGCACCATCTGTTGGACATTTTAATGTTACATTGATTTGAAACATTTTTCATAAGCTTACATGAGTTGAAACAATGCAAAATATATTTGGGAACTATGTTTTCCATCTGGCAAGAATGAAGGTCAACATGTTGTAAAATTACTGATACCTTTAGTTTATTCTTTCAGGTAATTTCTTCTTTTCCTACAACTGTTGCTGGTTAATTTAGTCATCCTTGTTGGTCAGGTGTTGTATTACGATTTAAAAAGAACACTTTCTACCATATTCTTTTTTAGGCATTAAATTTGACATTTTTTTGGAAATAGTTTTTGTTGTTGTTTTATTTAGATCCAGCATTTTTCCTTCTCTTTTTCAGATTTATAATATGCACTTTGGCTCATTAAAATTTAGGTCTATTAGCACAATAAAACCCAATTTTGTTTTATAGCTACTATTTAAGACCTTACACAAACATGTTTTGGAGGTCATTTTTTCTTCTACTTTTAGGTAGGTGGAACCTTATGTTCCTTCTATTGGCTTCATAAAAATTCAGGAAAAACTATCAATACTACTTACTTAGAAAATATCTGACAAACTCAACACAAAGATGATCTTCAACAGCCAGATTAAAAAAATAAACCCGAGTAATATTTCATTAATATAAGTCAGTGTCTAAACATTGGTACAAGAATCACATTGCTGTCAAGAATTTAGAACATTTTCACTGAGTATAATTAAAATGATGGTTCCCTGAAGTATTGCACTGAGTGTTGTGCATGTATGGAGGGACTGGACCTGACTCTTAGAAATGCTGGATTCTACACTGTGAAACTTTTTTTCTTCTTCGCATTGTTTTGCCCTGTAATTAAAATTTTATTGTGAAAAATACAAAAATGGAAATGTTTTTATGATGAAATAGGAGTTGAAATATGTACATGAAAAATTGTAAGAATGAGTAAACGTGTACTTTAGCATCATTTTTAGATTGATCCTAGATGTTCTGAGAACTGGTCCCTTGGTTAGAGTTTCTGTGTACAGTTTTCAGATGAGCAGTACAGTGAGGAAGGGAGGTATACCAGGAAAGCAAATTTTCCAGTAAGATGAAAAGTCAACTCTGATTATCAAGGGAAATAGAAAGAAGTATACTGGGGAAAAGAAAGATTAACTCCAAATTTATTTTGTGTTAGGAATATGCTCCCTCTAAGAGGTGGGCTCAGTAATTATGCAGAAGTTAATTGTGGAAGATGCCGCACTGCTCACTTTCCCAAAGTAACAAGCCTGTGGGGATCACGTGGTCCAGAATTTCTGCATTCTCACGTTTGGTAGTCGGAACTGGTGATTATTGGTCAAGCACTGCCCAAGGACCAGGGAATATCCGAGTTACCCCAGATCCTTGCTGTTTCTTAATCAGTTAAATCCACAGAACTCCCAATTAGATCCTGGCTGTGCTTATCACCTAAAAGAGCAAGTTGAATCAGAATGCTGAGATATGACTGGAGTGAGCCTGAGGAATCTCTGAGACAAGTGTGAGGCAGTGACAAGGTTTTACTGGAAGTACTATCTTTTTCTTAGATGACAGTGGTTCGATTTACCAAACATTTATGGCTAGTTTTGTTTTTTACTAATGATAATTGAGGTTGGTAGAAATTCAGGTTTAAGAAAGTTTTGTTTATTTTTATTTGAAAGGCAGGGAGGGAGAGTGAGGGAGGGGGAGAGAGAGTGAGAGAAAGAAGGAGGGAGAGAGGGAAGAGGAGCTAGAGGAAGGGGGGGAGGGAGAGAGAGGCAGAGAGAGAGAGAGGCAGAGAGGTGTAGAGAGAGAAATACCACTTCCTAAATGCCTGCAATAGCTGTGGCTTGACCAGCTGAAGCCAGGAGCTAGGAACTTAACCCAGGTCTCCCATTTTGGTGCCAGAGTCCCAAGCTGTTGAGCCTCTAAAGTGTGCATTAGCAAGAAGTTGGAATCAGAATCAGAACTGTGACTCAAACCAGGGCACTCAAATATCAGATGCAGATGCCCAGGTAACATGTTAACTGCTGTACCCAGATGCCTATTCCTGCATATCCACTTTTTATAATATTTAAATCTAAGATTGAATATTTGTTTATTCAGTTTCTAGACTTTTCAACAGAATTTACTTTCGGTTTCTTAAGGTGTTCTTGGTGAATATTTTAAATGGTACTTTATAAGGTCCATCTCTTTTAAATTATCATATCTTTACATCATATGAATAATCCCTGAAGAAGTTTGATGTGCTTTCAGCCTGAAGTACAAATTAAAGCAAAACATGGTCATTTTGTTTAAATATTTTAAAAGAAGGAACTATCATTCATTCTATGAGTACCGTGGCTCTGTCCCTTTCTAAGAATGCTGGTTTAATCCTCAAAATAATTAGGTGAAGGAGACATCACTACTAATTTTATAGGTGGGGAAAATGAAGCCCAGAGAGTTTGAGTACCTTGTCCAAGGTTCGTAAGTAGCAGAGTCTGTGTGCAGACTCCTAACCCTAATGCTTCCCAAAACATGTCGGTCTATGACAGCCCCTTAAAGCGGTTGTTATAATCAAAGAGATTAACTTTGTAGTGAAAGAGTTAAGGGTAAGTTTGAAAATAATTTTTTTGTAGGTGATTGATGAAATGTTTTCTGCAGGGTAGCACATCTTTCCCCCAAAAATTGGTAATGGAAATTATGTAAGCGCTTGAGGCATGAGATGGCTTGAACAGTTAGCAGGATTTCCTTTATTTTTTTTAAATTTTTAAATTTTTTAATTTTTTTATTTATTTTTTATTTTTTTTATTTTTTTTGACAGGCAGAGTGGACAGTGAGAGAGAGAGACAGAGAGAAAGGTCTTCCTTTGCCGTTGGTTCACCCTCCAATGGCTGCCACGGCCGGCGCACCGCGCTGATCCGATGGCAGGAGCCAGGAGCCAGGTGCTTTTCCTGGTCTCCCATGGGGTGCAGGGCCCAAGCACCTGGGCCATCCTCCACTGCACTCCCTGGCCACAGCAGAGGGTTGGCCTGGAAGAGGGGCAACCGGGACAGAATCCGGCGCCCCAACCGGGACTAGAACCCGGTGTGCCGGCGCCGCTAGGCGGAGGATTAGCCTAGTGAGCCGCGGCGCCGGCCAGGATTTCCTTTAGATATGGTAAGAGAGACCTGGCACTTTTTTTTAAAAAGGAAGAAATAAAATGAGTTTCAGGCTAAGTTGAGTGAAAGAACTTCTTATATTTCTTGTGGGAATTTAATAGGTAAGTGATATATCGATAGCAATAGAAGGCTCTACAGAAAGTGGTTATCATGATTTACAAATATTTAGTGAATCACTCAGAAGAGCTCTATACTTTTTTCTGTAGTGCTTTGCAGGAGTGTGGGGAAGTAATGTTGGAGGATCCTACTGTATCTAAGTGCTTAACATAATTTTAAGTATTGTAATAATCAGTTAAAAAGGTGGTGTTATTTATGTTGTCTGTGTACACTGGTTCAGGTGGTTTTAAGAAGGCTCTAGAATTCTGCATGTTTAAAATTTACTACAGTCTTGAAAAGTATTTATAATGTATGATAAGGGGTAAATATTATTATAAATGCTTATAAGTCATAAAGAAAAAGATTCCAGTGAAAAGTTCAAAAGTTTAAAATAGTAATTTATATTCCTGTTTTGTAAATTGATCAGTGAATTGGGAAAATATCTCCAGTTTCAGTGGTAAATCTGAGACATGTAAGTTGTGTATTTTTTCTTGAAGGCAAATTGGTAATATATATCAACACTTAAGATGTGTATAAGTTGCATTCTAGAAAGTTACCTCAAGAAAAGGAAGGATTACAAGAAGACGTATGTAAACATATAGCAAAACATTGTTTCTATTGATGTCAAAATCCAGAGCTGGAAAGTAGTTAAAGTAGGAAAAAAAACCTGTATTCAAGACTATTGCAGTACTGAAGTTGAACATTAATGTAGAACTGGACTTAATTCTGAGTACAACATGGACAAGTGGGAAATGATAGCCAAGGCGTTATATGGGGGTTGTTGGATAAGTAGTGACCAAGAGGAAGCATCAAGGGTAGAAGTGGATTGTGGGTAACCCAGCTTACAGGATGCTGGATTAAGACAGGCCGGGGTGAGACATCACCAACTTGGAGGATGGTGGAGGAAAAGAAACTCCGTTAGCTGTTGAGAGTTATCATTTATGGAGAGAGAGGGTGGGAGAGGTGTGTTTCTTGATAATATAACTTAGCAGGGTTCTTGCTAAAACTGAATTTTCTAGGAAAGTAAGCAGACAGCCCTAGGAGAAAGTTCAGAAGACTAACTGAACTTTGGTCAAGCAAAGACTCTATGTAACTGGTCAAAAACTGAACAATTCAAATGAATATCCCTGAATGTAGGTTGGACTGTTATTTGCTCATCATTGGAAATGGTGTATGCTTCTTTGGAAGGAATCTTAACAAAACAGATGGGGAGAAAAAAAGAAAAAGGATTTCAATTAAATGATGCCCAATTTTGATTTGTTCTAGTACTGATAACAGTGACTTTGATCACTTAAAAAGTGGAAACTGACATTTTTGTGTGTGTGTGTGTGTGTGTTTTTTTTTAAGTGTTGTTTATTTATTTGAAAGTCAGAGTTGCAGAGAGAGAAGTCTTCCATCTGCTGGTTCATTCCCTCATTGGCCGCCATGGCTGGAGCTGAGCCTATCCAGTGCTCAGAGCCAGGAGCTTCCTCTGGGTCTTCCCACGTGGGTGCAGGAGCCCGAGGACTTGGGCCATCTTGTACTGCTTTCCCAGGCCATAGCAGAGAGCTGGATCAGAAGTGGAGCGGCTGGGTCTCGAACCAACGCCCACGTGGGATGCTGGCACTGCAGACGGTGGCTTAACCCGCTACGCCACAGCACCAGCCCCAAGTTTGTGTGTGTGTGTGTGTTTTAGGCAGAGTGGACAATGAGAGAGAGAGACAGAGAGAAAGGTCTTCCTTTGCCATTGGTTCACCCTCCAATGGCCGCCACGGCCGGCGCGCTGCGGCCGGCGCACCGCGCTGATCCAATGGCAGGAGCCAGGTGCTTCTCCTAGTCTCCCATGGGGTGCAGGGCCCAAGTACTTGGGCCATCCTCCACTGAACTCCCTGGCCACAGCAGAAAGCTGGCCTGGAAGAGGGGCAACCGGGACAGAATCCGGCGCCCCTACCGGGACTAGAACCTGGTGTGCCGGCGCCGCAAGGCAGAGGATTAGCCTAGTGAGCCGCGGCGCCGGCCAGTTTGTGTGTTTTTAAAGTTGCTCTTCTCCCTTTTTAATTTGTGTTTTGTGGGGAGATCCTTTGACATTATTTAAATATTTACTTTCTCAGATAGTCAATTTGTCCATTTCAATGTGACTTCATGCTTTCCCACTTTATTCAGTGAGTTATCAATTTTTATCATTAATTATTAAAATTTTATTCATTAGTTTTTACTTATTTGAAGTAAGGGAGAGAGAGAGAGAGAGAGAGAGAGAGAGAGAGAGAGAGAGAGATTGTTGATCTGCTAGTTCACTCTCCAAATGCCAGGCAGGGTATACCAGGCCTACACTGGGAGTTGGGAACTCAATCTGGGCCTCCTACATGAGCTGCAGGAACCCAAGAACTTGAGTCATAACCTTCTGCCTCCCAGGGTGTGCATTAGTAAGAAGCTATAATTGATACCAGAGATGACCTCCTAAAATTCATACAAAAATGTGGCCCTTTAGAGTTCCCCAGAAGTGCTATCTGGGATGCCATACGATTTCACGATGGGCTTATTAATAAATCCCCAATATTAATAAGCCTGAGAGGATTCTTGCCTAATATTTATAGAAGGATTCTAAATACTGGCACAGATAAACAAGGCAGCATGGTACATTTTAAGCCTTTATTTAGTGAGAAAGATGCATAGGAGAGTGAGAGCTTTATTAAGGGAGAGAGGTAAATATGGGTTCATACCGAGCACCAGGAACCAGCCACGTGGAGGAGCATCTAGGCCAGGAAGCCTAGGGCAGGTGGCCCAAAGGCCAAGAGCCCTGGAGGTGCAGAGCTACAGCCAGCCCCCTCCTGGCAAGAGGCCAACAAAGAAGAGAAGGGCGGGACGCACCTTGTCCCAGGCTGGTAACCCAAGGGGAGTGGTTAATTAATCTGATTGGCTGGTGGGTACCTAGGTGTGGCTAGGTAGGGGCGGGAGGTCACACAGGGGCGTGGTGAAGGTATCAGGGTGTGAGGTCACACAGGGGCATGGCAAAGGCGTGTATGCCTGCCTACTTCATACTCAGAAGCAGAGGTGGGACTTAAAAGTACTCAGGGGGCTGGCTAAGCCTCTGTCTGTGGCAGCTGTATCTCATATGGGTGCCAGTTCATGTTCAGGCTGCTCCTCTTCTCTTCCAGCTCTTTCCTTATGGGTGGGAGACCCAGAAGAAGCTCCTGGTTTCTGGCTTCGGATCAGCCCAGCTCCAGCCTTTGTGGCCGGGGAGTGAACCAGCAGATGGAAGGACCTTGTTCTCTCCCTCTCTTTCTCTGTAACTTTACCTCTCAAATAAATAAATAAATAAATAAATCTTTAAAAACAAAAAACAAGTACTCAGGTATTCCTACATGGGATGCATGTGTTGAAAGTTTATTAACCACTGCACCAAATACCTGGTCCTTGTTATTTATTTTGGTGCTTAGATTGTCATTGATTTGTCAGTAGGAGCTCCTTTAAGCTGGGTTGTGTGTCCTTGGGACATATGTCATTCCTTGGACACTGCTTTCTAGAAGGCACAAATCCATGCTTCCAGGTCCTTTTGTCTTTTTCTTCCAGAGATCATATTTTTCTTTTAGTGGAAAATAAAAAGAGCCAAAATATAGACAATTAGGTGTTAAGATGTTGCTGCTTCTAGATGCCCTCATTCGACAGACCTAGAGAAAATGGAATTAAAAGTATGAGTTTATTTTTGTGCAAAATAACATTTTCATAAGATGTAGGAAATGCATATAATGAAAAAATGTTAAAAATGAACTCACTTTTAATTCCCACATTCCATGAACTTTTAAAAGTTATCTTATGTTTATAGCACATATAAAAATGTGTGTTTTTATTCACATGCTTATTTCTATTGCCCTATGTTTTAGGATCAATGAATTCATATAGTTTTTTTTATTTTTTTTTTAAACTTTTATTTAATGCATATAATTTTCCAAAGTACGACTTATGGATTACAATGGCTTCCCCCCCATACCGTCCCTCCCACCCACAACCCTCCCCTTTCCCACTCCCTCTCCCCTTCCATTCACATCAAGATTCATTTTCGACTATCTTATTATACAGAAGATCAGCTTAGTATACATTAAGTATGGATTTCAACAGTTTGCTCCCACACAGAAACATAAAGTGAAAAATAATAGATGATTTTTTAAATGATGATGAAATCAGAGCAGACCTATTGTCATGTTTAATCCCAGTGAGAGTCAAGTTGGGAATTGATAATTTCTTTTCTTTTTTTTTTTTTTTTTTTACAGAGGATCAGTTTAGTATGCATTAAGTAAGGATTTCAACAGTTTGCACCCCCATAGAAACACAAGGTGAAATATATTGTTTGAGTACTCGTTATAGCATTAAATCTCAATGTACAGCACATTAAGGATAGAGATCCTACATGAGGAGTAAGTGCACAGTGACTCCTGTTGTTGACTTTACCAATTGACACTCCTGTCTATGGCATCAGTAATCTCCCTATGCTCCAGTCATGAGTTTCCAAGGCTATGGAAGCCCTCTGAGTTCTCCGACTCTTATCTTGTTTAGACAAGGTCATAGTCAAAGAGGAGGTTCTCTCCTCCCTTCAGAGAAAGGTACCTCCTTCTTTGATGACCTGTTCTTTCCACTGGGATCTCACTCGCAGAGATCTTTTGCCAGAGTGTCTTGGCTTTCCATGCCTGAAATACTCTCATGAGCTTTTCAGCCAGCTCCGAATGCCTTTAGGGCTGATTCTGAGGCCAGAGTGCTATTTAGGACATCTGCCATTCTATGAGTCTGCTGAGTAACTCACTTCCCATGTTGGATCACTCTCCCCTTTATTTACTCCATCAGTTAGCGTTAGCAGGTACTAGACTTGTCTATGTGCTCCCTTTGACTCCCAGTCCCTCCACCATGACCAACTGTGAACTGAAACTGATCACCTGGAACAGTGAGATGGCATTGGTACATGCCACCTCGATGGGATTGAATTGGAATCCCCTGGTATGCTTCCAACTCCACCACTTGGGGCAAGTCAGCCTGAGCATGTCCCAAATTATACATCTCTTCCCTCTCCCATTCCCACCACCATGTTCAACAGGGATCACATTTCAGTTAATTTTCAACACTTAAGAATAACTGTGCATCAATTACAGATCTAAACCAGTCATATTAAGTAGAACAGATAAAAAAACTACTAAGAGGGATAATGTATTAAGTTGTTCATTAACAGTCAGGGCTATGCTTGATCAGCATAGCCCTGACTGTTAATGAATTCATATAGTTAACATTGATTTCATATCATTATCTCACAGTTCTTATTTTTATCTTCTACTTAAATGACCTCCTCACACTGAGTGGGCCACTGTAGCCTCCCTCCTACCTGATGTGCTTGCTCTCCTTTTCTCAGCTATCTGCTTTGAGTCTGGCTCATGTAAGACAGTTTGGGAAAGAGGGCCCTTACTTTGTTTAATGCATGGTGTTTTTGAATTTTTGTCAGAATGAAAAAATTAACCGACTACAGTTGTGACACATGGTAATTGATTCCCAAAGCTCTGGACTTTTAAAAAAATCCAGTTACCTAAACTGTAGCAAATTGAGTAGTTATGACAAACAAGTCATTAGCAGTGTTACACTTATATTAGATTATACAATTGTGTTTCCTCTAGTTGTATAAGTTTGGGGATATAGACTGGCTAAATTAAGTTTTCAAATAGTTCCACAATTCTTCCCTAATTAATTAGACTGTTACCAAGCGTCAGATTTTGATTCTGTTGCTTTCCTGATTTTATCTGATCATGTTTTCTCACAAGTAAGTTTTAATTGCTAGCTGACTACAATTGTAAGATGCCTTTGTGACATGTGTTCTGATTTGAGCGTGCCATTATATGGAATAATGTATGTCATACCATGAAGAAATATGATTTTTTGGAAACTGTTGTTAGGGATTTCCTTAATTCTGGTTCTCTTAAAATGAACAATTATGCTTAGTGAAATAATTCAATACCAAAAAGACAAATATCATATATTTTCTCTGATATATAGTAGTTAATATAGAATACAAAACAAAAAATGCATAGGAATGAAATGGACATCTTGTGATTTGATTGCCATCTGTAGCTCTTGTCTATTTTTTTTACTTGTTGAATATTGTAATTAGTGATGCATTATGCTTTATTATTGAGTGGACTGCAATTATGTTTTTGCAAAAATTAAAGGAAAAAAGTAAAGGAAAGAGGGAGAGGGACTGAGGGAGAGAAACAGGAGAGGAAATATCGTTAACTTCTGTGAATTGTCATTATGAAGTACATGAAATCTATTCTTTATATTAACAAAAATTAAACTATATATAGTTTTTAATTTTTGTTAATATAAAAATGTTAATAAATTTTTGTTAATATAAAATTTTGTTTATATATATATAAAGAAAAATAAAAATAAAATGGGCCAAGGATTACACCTTTCTTGGCTTAGTGCTTTCTCTGCCTGACCTCATTTAAAGTCTGTCAATGCCTTCCAACCAAAGGCTAGTAGGACTATACCTTTGCTTCAGCAAGTTGATTTTAATACATTCTGTGTGTGAGAGCATTCACACAATTGGGGAACTTGAGACAACTCAGGAATAGACTGTTAACATTTATTATAAGGTTTGAGCTTGTATTAGGTGGTTTTGGTGAGGGATTAAGGAAATGGTGCTTCTGAATCAAACACTGTCAAGGAAGCAGGGGAAATTCTAGGATTAGATATCCTAACGTTATCTACAGGCAGGGAAGACTTTCCCAGGGCTAATGCCTTAATTTTTAAAGAAGCAGCAATTACTTCTTTCAAGGTTTGGATGTCTGATAGTTTTTGTTATTTGGACAGAGTTCATGTATTTGTGTTGTAACATTATTACAGTGATTTTATTTTTGTTTATGTTTTCTTTTTAAGATTTATTTATTTGAAAGGCAGAGTTACAGAGAGAGAGAGAGAGAGAGAGAGAGGGAGAGAAAGAGAGAGAAAGGCAGATCTTCCAGCTTCTGGTTCACTCCCTAAATGGCCCTGACAGCCAGGACTGAGCCAGGCTAAAACCAGGAGGCAGGACCTTCTTCGGGGTCTCCCACGTGGGTGCAAGGGTCCAAGCACTTGAGCCGTCCTCCACTGCTTTCCTAGGCACATTAGCAGGTAATTGGATCAGAGGTGTAGCAGCCCATATGGGATGCCAGCACTACAGGTTGGGGCTTTAACACACTGAACCACAGTGCCTGTCCCTGGTTTTTTTTTTTTGTTTTTATTTTTATGAGAGAGAAACCACAGGCACAAGAGCAAGCTCTCCCTGCCCTTCACTGGTTCACTCCCCACATACCCATAATATCCAGGGTTATCCAGGTCTTCCACGTGAGTTACAGGGACCTAGTACCTTGAGGCATCACCACTACCTTAAAGGATCTTCATTGGAGGAAGCTGGAGGCAGAAACTAGCGCTGGGACTTGAACCCATGAAATTTGACATGGAGTATGGAGGGTTTTAAGCAATGTTAATGGCTAGGCCAAATACCCTCCCTGTTTTTTAATTCTTCATAGTCACAGCCTATCTATTAAATTGTTTATATTCAATAAGAGAACACTAAGACCTAGTTTTCGGTTCCAAGTGAGCCGTTAACAACAGGGCCTAGCTGAGAGTTACTAGCCAGTTCCTGGATATCAGAGAGCTTCTTTCTCCCTTCTCATCTGTTTCCACTATCTTTCTCTCTGCCTCCTAGATGACCATTTATTTGTCTGTCTCTCTCTCTCTCTTTCCACATCATTTTGACTCACTGTAGGTGTTCGCAGCATACTCATGCCTGAAGTTTGGAGAACAGATCTACAGTATCAGAACTCTGATAGTGCATAGAGTCCAGGATCCTGTTTCTCTGCTTTGCGTATTCTTTGTTTTGCTTGCCTTCCTATGTTTGGCCTTTCTTACTCTGTCCCTAAATGGAATCATAATGTGATTTTAGCTTTTATTTACCCTAGCAATAAAAGTACCCTGTTAGGTTACTTCTTTCATGAATAGGAACTTCCTGAATTTCATCTACAAGTACAATGTATACATCTCCTGCACCTGTTTACTCCGGGTCTTTAAGGTAGCGTCCCTCTTGAATTCTAATGACTCTTATAGTCCCCATTGCCACAGAGGGCGATTTATCACTGCGTGTGTTCATTCTTCTTCTCCCTAATTTTGGCCTTGGAAAGCATGTGGCCCCTTCTATTTCTTCAGTTCATACTCTTATCTTAAATTGAATGATTCTATTCCTATATCTTGATTCTTTTTATTTTCATTTTTAGTTTGAAGAAAAACTAGTTTTTAAATTTTTAGTTTTTTTAAATTTTTAGTTTTAAAATTTAAAAGTTTATTAATGAGAACAGATTTCATAGATACAATTCTAAGATAACAGTACTTTCCTCCCTCCTTTTTTTCTCCCCCCCTTACTCCCCCTCCTTGCTTGCTTGCTTGCTTCCTTCCTTCCTTTTTTTTCTTTAATTTTGGCAAAGGCATAATTTGAGTCTACTCTATAATCACAGGCTGAATGTAACACTAATCATAATATTCAACAAGTAAAAAAATTAGTAAGACCCTGGTTCCACAGGAGTATTAAAAAGGTCTAAAAACAACTATCAAGTCTCACTTAGCTTGATGTCATGCCATTTGTCAATTTTCTTTTTTGTTCCCTGTGTTTCTGGATCTTTTCCAAGAAATCTTTGCCTATGCCAATGTCTTGAAGTTTCTTGGATGATTCCCTCTAGTATTTTGATGGTATCAGGTTCATAGTTTTAGATCTTAATCATTTTGAGGGTATTTTTATATAAGGTGTAAGGTAGGGTTCTTTTTTTTTTTTTTTTTTTTTTTTGACAGGCAGAGTTGACAGAGAGAGAGAGACAGAGAGAAAGGTCTTCCTTTTCTGTTGGTTCACCCCCAAATGGCTGCTCCAGTGGCGTGCTGCGGCCAGCGCACTGGCTGATCCGGAGCCAGGAAGAGGCAAAGAAAGAGATCTTCCACCAACCTGTTAACTCCCCAGTTGGTTAGGGCTGGGCCAGGCTGAAGCTGAGAGCCGCGATCTCCATCTGGCTCCCTCTCATGAATGGCAGGGGACCAAGTACTTGGGCTGTCTCCTGCTGTTTTCCCAGGTGCATTAGCAGGGTGCTGGATCAGAAGTTGAACTGATGGGACGTGAACCTGCCCACTTAGATGGGCTGTTGGTCTTGCAGGTAGTAGAGCTGTACCATAACTCTGTTTCAATTAAAAGAATGCTTCTGCTTATAAATTTCTGTTGACATTTGGTGTTGAATAGAAGGAACTATGAACCCAATTTTGTGAATGTGAACTTAATCCTCTGTTACCTGTTCAAACCATGGATAGAAGAATTGCTTGGCATAGTTGAGCTTGTAACTGAGATCTATATATGAGAAGATTCAAGCAAAAACAGTGTTTGCCTTTTCATGTTTTATAAAGAATAATTTTATAATATGCATTGTAATATGTTTTTGATGACTGGCATGAAGACATGTTTTTGTTTGAATCTATGTATCTAAAACAGAGTTCACGTAAATGGTTATTTTTCTGTTACAGGTAATGGATCATCTAATGCAAGATTGCCTTCAGTTCCAACAGTTGGATCAGTTCCACAAGATCCAGTTTCTAATATGAGGTATTTCAGTATCTAAGTTGGATATTGTTTTTATATGTATCAAAGTATCCAGCTACATTTTGTTTTCTGCTCTCCTGATCACTGACTCTCTTTCCCTTTCTGCCCCACCTTGCCATGCCTTGTGATTCCTTTCCTTCCCTCCTTCTTGCCTTCCTTCATTCTTTTTTCTTTTTTCTGCTGTGCCTGAATTCCTGACATTTAGTGGCTTGGGAATATTTTATCAGTTCATTTTACTTTAAAAGATTATGAAATGTAGGTACATGAGAAATTTGTGATAAATAGTAAATGCATGTGAATAAATCATTTTCTAACTTATATTTCAAGTGATTTGAAATTAAACATTTGGATTTCTTTGTTTCTATTCTGTAAAAATGATGAAATTTTAAGTGACAGCCAGTCAACCAAAGCCACAGTGATACTGAGTTGTAGATAGATTTTTTTTTCACTTACCTTGTTTAATTGGTGTTATGCATTTCAAATTCTAATTTGGTGTTGATGAATGTGTTGTCCACCATTAGAGACTTAGTGGTCAGAGAGTTCTTGGTTTTTCCTGCTACAATTAGAAATGCTATAGCATCCCTTAGGTATAGGCTTATGGTATCATCCAGAGAGTAAAGGTTCTGTGAGATACATTGAGAAAGATAAGATTAAGGGTAGTACCTGTGAAGAGATAGTTACTGACAACACAGCTGTCCCTAAAATTTTCAGTAGCAACTGCTATCTTGTCATATGAGCTAAAAGTACCTGTAGTGTGAGTAGTAGATAAGTGGCTGTTTGTATATATGTTTGGTTTCTAAGTTGGAAACTAAAACTGATACCTCTGATTTTCCTGAAATGCAGGAGGTTTTTTTTCCCCCCAAAAGGTCATAAAAATATCCATGTGGGTTTTTTTTTTGCATGAATATATGTACCTAAAGTCACAAAGACACAGTATTAACATGTAACTTGAAATAATTATAAATGTACCTATACAGTATAAGTAGATGAAAAGTCCCTCAGATTTTTCATTAGGACTTCAACAAAAATGAATATGAACTGCTTCTTTCAGTTCATAAACCTTTATTGAGTCTATACTATATGCTACAGCTGGGAACTTGGAAATAAGACCTGTTCTTCAATTCAGGCTGCTGATGGTTTAGTGGTGAACAGACACATTTGCTTAAGAACTGAGTTTATTAATATTATAATGGGACTAAAATGCAAGTACTCTGATATGATAAGTTAATCCTTGCAATGAGACTGGTGTAGGAATGGTTATTAACCAGACTGTTTGGCAGGGTTGGGGGTCATAAGATAGAGTGGGATAAAAAGGGAAATTCAGGCTGAAAGAGTGCTATATTTAGCAGGAATGCCTCCTTTGGTCAATTTTTATTTTATACCTAATTTTACTGAAATAACATCCTTCATTTTAAAAACTAGAAAATTGAAACATTCCATTGACTACTTCAGATAACAACATCTTTCTCTTAGTATTACAGAGAGGCTTGAGCATGCTTTGGAAAAGGCAGCTCCTCTTCTGCGAGAGATTTTTGTAGATTTTGCACCTTTTCTTTCTCGGACACTTTTGGGTAGCCATGGACAAGAACTGCTTATAGAAGGAACAAGTAAGTACTTTTTCTTTGTTTCATTTATATATATTTGCATTTCAATGTTAGAAACTTAAATGAATAGTAAGAGATACATGGAGTTTTATTGTTTATATGTTTTCAACCTCTGACAAGGCTTCTCATTGAGTCTGTATCTTTTGAAGAGGATACTAGCTGTCTGTTATATTCTTATCTGTTCAAGATTTTTATCAGTGATTTGGATGAAGTAGGAAATTATGTGTTGAACAAAAGAAAGAAATTTTTGAGTATAGTAACATTAACTGAAGACAGAGAATTGGAGAGACTAGTGTGAATAGATTTTATTCAAACTTATAAACAACTATATATTGCCACATACAAGGATAATTCAAATGTATTATTAGTTTCCATTAGTAAAATTCTGTTTTACCAAAAAGTAGAGACAACAGTGATATTGTTCTTTATCCTACTTAAATCATATATAGGTTGCTGGATCTCTTCTCGGTAATATACTTTGATATTTTATCAAACTACATAGCATGTAGAAGTAGATCATTGAGGCAATAAGAAACCATGCTGTTTATGGAATAGTGAGGAATAATGGCAGTTTGGCAGTTTTTTTGGCTTGTTTTTGCTGGTGGTGGTGGGGGACGGGGATAGAGCATTTACTGTGTGGTAAGCGTTAGAGAAGGTGATTCAGTACAGTGGAAATAGACTTACCCTGAATTTCCTCAGGAAGCAGAGGGCAATTTTCAAACAAAATAAAAAACAAAGGTTTTTTTTTTTTTAAAGAGTATTTCAATTCCTACATGCTTAAGAAAAAACATGTATACATATTCATATTTATTTATTTCAGTTTTATTTCACCTAATAAAGATTAGTAAATCAGGGGAAAGCTGATTCAGTAGAGGCTAGTTTTCAAACAATTAATTTTATTTAAGAGATTGAGAGACTGACTTCCAAACACCATCTTCATCCCCATAGCTAGACTTTTTAAGGGAGAAACTAGAGGACTTTGATTAGTGACAATATAGAATTATTTTTTGTATTAGAAAGTATCTCCAGTGATTATTAAATCTGACTTGTCTTTGTCCATTGTTGATGGTTTAAGATAAGACATTTCTTAAGCTAAGAACTCAGGGGCAAACACTCATATCTCTATTTTGGTTTCTTTAAATAACAACCTATAGCTTTAGTTATAATTTTTTGATGGGCATCCTTAGCTAGATGATTCCATGAGGATTTTTTATTTATTTATTTTTTTCATTTAAAGATTTATTTATTTATTTAAAAGGCAGAGTTACGGAGAGAGGGATAGACATAGACAGAGAGATATTCCATCTGCTGGTTCATTCCCCAAATGGCTGTAATGCCTGGGGCTAGACCTGGCTGAAGGCAGGAGCCTGGAACTTCTTCTGGGTCTCCCACATGGGTCCCAGAGCCCAAAGACTTGGGCCATCTTCTACTGCTTTCCCGGTCTCATTAGCAGGGAGCTGGGATAGAAGTGGAACAGCTGGGACTTGAACTGGTACCTATATGAGATTCCAGCATTGCAGGCAGTTGCTTTACCTGCTGTGCCACAGTGCTGAACCCAGGAATTTTTAAAAGTTGTAAAAAAGCTCCTCTTATACAGAAATAAGAATATGATGGAAATACAATGTATAGGTAGGTTAATGATTTAAGATTTCTGTATCTGATTGTTAACTATGAAGTATCAGTACTTCATCTATGTATTTGAATATCAAGCTTTAGCTAAGCATTCCATGGTTTTGAGGCATTGTTTTGTAAAAAGGGAGGAGCAAGAACTAAAGAAGATAAAAAGAATATAGGGTACCTGGAAGAGTTTTAATGGGTTGAAAAAAGTAAGATAATAGCAAGGTGTTTAAGAGAGCCTAAGCTTGTATTTACCACCACCGACCCCCAAGAATTAAACAATTGCAAGTTTTCTGACTTGTAATAATGTGATTTAGTTAAGCTAGCCCTTTTAACTATTGACATTGCTGGTAAAGATACGTTGTTAAAAAATGTTCTTAGAATGAACTGCTTTAGATTTTATTAGTCACCAAAAGTAAATTTTTTAATGGGCATTAACTATATAAAAGTTTCTCCCCAAGGATTTTTCATTGAACCAAAATGAAACATAAAAGAGAAAATGTAAATGAATGAATTTATAAGAAATCAAGAATATATAACAGACAACCGCTTGCATTTCTGGTAAGGTTTAGTGTGAGGTTAGAGGTCAGGGTACTAATAAGAGTGTTTGGGATGTCTGCTGCCATGAAACAAAATGGAAACTTGATTGATAGCTAGAAGGTTGAAGGGAGAGAGTGTGGTGGAGAAAGCAAAGGTCAGGGAGCCATTTCCCTTCTCTGCAAGTATAACGATCAACTCTCTCCAAAACAAAATGTAGATGATATTGATCAATATGGCATATGTTGTGCACATTTCTATGAGTATTGTGAAATGTCATTATGTATGAAGTTGTAATAAATGTTTCAGTGTTTTGAAAGCTGAAATGAGATAGTTAACAAAAGTGGTAGTAGTTTTGATGCCAGGTTTAAAGTAAATATGGGCATCTTGTTTAATCATGAACAAATGTATATGAATTTAGGGTTTCTTTCTTTTTTGGCAAGATGTTAATTTTATTTTAAATATCAGTTTGGACAAAGTTGAATAGCAAATCCCTCATTTGTTTTTTTACTTTGTAATTTTTAAAAAATTCTCTTTAAAATAGGTCTGGTTTGCATGAAGTCTAGTAGTTCAGTTGTGGAATTGGTTATGCTACTGTGTTCTCAGGTAAGTATAGGAATAAATGTTTAATTGAAAGTATATTCTCATGTGAATTTGTTTTGACAAGAAAATTATATTTGCATTATCAGAACTTTTTGCTATAATATAGTTTGGAGCTTGCAGTTTTAAATAATTTGTACTACAAAATAATTAATTCTTGTCTGTGTTAATAGCCTATGGTTTTGAAGAAACTAGAGAGAGAAGGCAAGTATATAAAGAAAAACAAAGGATTTTTAGCCTTACAATACAAGTGTCCAGATCAAATTATCTTGAGATGATTAAATTTCTTTGCTGTGTATATTAATGTTATAGAAGCAGGTTTATTTATGTACCTTGTGGAGTGCCCCTCTGGTTCCACTGGGAATCATGGGTTTACTTCCCTTTGTGCAGAGGTTATAAAATGAGTGATATATAATTTTAAATCCGTGTCATTGCTAATTAATTTTGACATACATAGATTTAGTTAAACATAGCAAAAATGTGGCAGCCATCATAATAAGATAAAGAAAATAAGTTATTAAGAGCAAAATTACTTACAGTGTAACACACTGTTACAGTTTACTTCTTATGGTAAACTTCTTAATGATTTTTTAAACTTACATAAACATCATCTGTCCTGTGATGTTTTCTTTTCTGTTTTGCAGTTAAAGCGCTGAATGTTTTTATTGAGAATTTTCTTTGTAGTCTTTTAAAAAAGTGGTGTCTTACTGGTAGTAAATTCCCCTACTTAAAACTTTAAAATAGCCTTTTTTAATAGGAAGGGTATTGGTCTAGAGGTCAAGGGTTTTGACCCATTTCAAAACCTTTGACCTTCATTTACAACTCTTATGGTTTACTTGCCTAACAAATAAGGATAATGCAAAATTAATGTTTCTTTCCATCGATTTATTTGTTTTAGTGCCTATATTGCCAAATTTATTTAGACTGTGCTGATGGACATTTCATGAATACAAAATAAAGAATCATAGAAGGTGTGAAAAATCAATACTATGCATTGTCAATAAAGTGTAGTAAGAACAATTATTTCTAGAGATTACACCTAATTGATTTTTATAATAAACTCATGAGTTGTTATGCTTCTTAGTGGGCTTATTATTAGATTCGATGAGCACTATGTTTCTATAATTTAATCATCACCTTTAGAAAATGCCATTTCTCCAAAAATGACTAGGTAAAATTTTCCATTTAATCATCTGATTTGAAATAATTGATTGTTTATTTCTCGGATAAAAGTTGCCATGTACTGATCTTGCACCTGCACAAAATTCCCCCTTTAAGAGGCTTTCAGGTATACTTTGAGATGTTTCTTCTGAAGGACCATAGGACTTGTTTATAGTCATAGATATGTTTTGATAAAGAAGTTTCACTTTCCAGTTTAAAAGAATCAAATGTATTTTGGTTACAGGAGAGCTACTTCAGTTGTGTTTCATTACATATTTGAATGTTAGAAACTGTAAAGATAAAGAATGACATGTTTTAATATACCTATTTGTCATGTATGTCACAGTGCTATTTAATACTAAAGCAGTCAAATGGGTTTTGAAGATCACGTAGTAGAAATGTTTCAAAAGTCAGAAATTCTCAAGGATTTTTTTTTTTAGAATAAAGTACATTACTGGGTATTTGAATTTCTTAACATTTTTTATGAATTCTTTAAAAGTTCTATGGCATCTCAACAAGATGTAGCACAGTGTGAAAAATGATGTGAAAAATGAAGCCAGAATTAGCTCCAGATGTATACAGATTGTTCTTGGGTGATAATTACATTTTTCACTTTGAATTTTCCTAATTCAAAGAGGTCAACTTGGTAATCACAGAAGTGATTTATTTTGTTAAGAAGTGGACTGTCTTTTTCTACATGAAAGCTTAAGAGATATGAAATTGAATTTCAAGTCGACATTTTGCAGATGCTGGGTGGGGATGGCTTGAGTTTGATTGATAATTTTTTTTAGTCTGAGATAGGGTGGGAAGTAAAAGCTACCATCTTGCTAAAATTTTAATTAATTTTTTAAGAGGAGATGGAGAGCACTGAGTGCCAAAGATCGAAAGATCAGGTCAAAAACTCCTTTTTAATCACATAAATAATGGGATATGCTTATGAACTTAACATCTGCAAATTTGATTTAGAACTTTACAAATTAGTTGGTGTTAATTTCATGACAATCAGCCGTGTTCTGATTATTTTTCATGAATCCATTGGAAACTTATTTTCTTTTTGCATTTTTAAAGCAAGGTGTTTATATTTTATTAGGAACGAGAATTTAGAGCCTAAATTTAAGAAATGAGGAAATGATCATATTTGGTTTGTTACCCATAAGACCAAATAGATCACTATATATTTATGTAAAACTTCAAATATATTTATATTTTCAGGAATATTTTATATTCCTTAAAAGTGGATTAGGTATAATTTCATATTTTATTCTATTTAAATTTTAACATTGTTTGGGAATAGTGTTACTATTTATAGTTGAAAAGCTCCCTTACTGAACTCTGCATAGTTTCATCTAAAATTAAGATATATTCAAGGTTTATTGAATTATATTTGTTTATGTATTGAATCCCATATAAAATAATTCAAGAAGTATTGAAACATCAATGGTTGATTTAAGTCCTTTTTACTTCTTGAAATAAGACTGTATACATTCTTTAGAAAACCGTATGTTCTCTGATGCACACAAAAGATTGAACAGGTTATCACCTATATTTCAGATTTAATTTGTTGCAAGCATGCAACTTATTTGTGCTTCATATATGTTGTATGTATGTACAAATTGGTAGAAATCTATATTTGAAGAAAATGTTAGGTAAATATTACAGATAATATTAGTCCAGTATCATACAAAGTGTTTGTGTCTTGCTCATTTGACATTAATACCATTTTTGAAAGAATTGACATTGCATTCAAGGCCACTTTATAAAAGCGTTGCGTTGCTCATCCTAATTCAGTCTGACATACATTCCAATAACACTACCTCCCTTCTTGGGTTTAAAGGTAAATTTATGACTGTGCATTGTGAAGTGCATCATTTAAAAATGGTTTCAACCCAAAACATCTAATAAATAAATAATGTGTATGGCTACTCAGTAGTAGACTTTCTAGACTAGAAATCATTCCATCGGATACTCAACAGTCCACTATCGGAGAGGGCTGTCAGATAAATCTTGTGGTAGCTGCATTCATGTCCTGTAAATCACATATTATTGTCTGAGCCTTCTGCCAGGTCATCTATTCTTTTCCCATTTATCAGAAATGCATACAGTATATAGAAAAACTAGAAGCACCATGTAGTCTGTCCTGGCATCCTGAGTAATTAATTAGTGATAAAAATTAACTGAAAATTCTTTAAGTCTGATATTTCTTTAAGAAATGTTTAATCAAAGCATGGAGACTTGCCATTTTGGGAAATACTTCCTTCTTGTGCAGGTAATGATACAAGATTTAGTCATTTTTTATTTGAATGTTTGTTTATTTCTGTATCTTTGTGTTATAAATTAAAAATGTTAATCACAATTAGAATCAGTACCACTGTTAGGCTATTATGTCAGTTTTGTGATTGAATTTTTTCTAAATATTTGTAGTAAATTTTTTTCCTTTTACTCTCCTATAATTTATTTTTTCTTAGATTTCTTTCTGTATTTGAGTTTATCCCTTATTGAATATATGACATTAACACTGTAGCTCTTGCCTTTTAGTTCTTGAATTTTTCATTTTATATAGTTGTGATGGATATGTTTATTAGAATTTGATTATTAGAACATACCAAAAAATAAAGAAGCAAATTGGCTGTATATGGTGGCACATAGATGTTCCTCATTGTTAGTTCTTCTTTATTGCTTGGACCTCATTTCTTACTTCTTGGATTTTTAAAAAATATTTATTTATTTATTTGAAAGTTGGAATTACAGAGAGAGTGGGAAAGACAGAGAGAGAGAGAAAAGAACTTCATCTGATGGTTTACTCCCCAAATGGCCACAATGACTTGGGCTGGGCCAGGCTGAAGCCAGGAGCCAGGATCTTCATCCAGGTCTCCCTTGTGGGTACAGGGGTCGAAGGACTTGGGCTGTCCACTGCTTCCCCAGATGCATCAGCAGAGAGCTGAATCAGAAATGGAGCAGCTGGGACTTGAATCGGTGCCCATATGTGATGGAGGCGTTTCAGACAGTGGTTTAACCTGCTGCGCCACAGTGCTGCCCCACTTTGTAGAATTTAAATATGTTCTCAAGTCATGTGAACTACTTAAAGTTACCCAAATGTGCCATTGTGTTTCTGTGTATTGGCATATACTTTTTCTTTCTCTAAAATACATCTGTCAAATTTGGTGATTCTAATTGTTGATTTCTTCTTATTATTCAGAACTGTTTAATTTCCCTTGCTTAGACCATTATATCTGTAGATCTGTTTTGTCTTCATCTTATCAGCCAGTATAGAATTACCACAAATCATAATATATTTAAATTTTTTTTTGCTTATTTTATATATTATAGTTAGTCTACACTTCTTTCAACTCTATAAAGATAAGCCTCTATTTTTGCTTTGCCTATAAAAGTATACCAAAGACCTAGAGCAATCCTGGCATGAGATGACTGCTCAATGAATATTTATGGGAAAAATAAGTCATTTAGCTCCAAGCTAAAGTACATTCTCTTGTGGAAAACTTTCCTTGCCTCCTGTCTTACCCACTACTAGATGCCCAAATGAGGTGTCACTCAGAGCACTGTTTCTTTTTCCTTCCACTTAGGCTGTAAGTTTGTTGAAGGCAAATACTTTTTCTTTTCTGTTGAATCGCCAGTATCTAGCACAATTAATGTTCAACCAAATATTTATATAATTGTGTAATTAATACATGAATGGTAACATGGGCCATAAATCTTGATATTTTGGGCTTTCACCTTTTGATGTCTTTCATTTTGAAATACTTCATAATTTTTATATTCAGTCTTCTTTTAAATTAAGTCAGCTAATTTGTCATTACCGGATACCGTCTTCATATCCATTTTTAAAAAGAATCTTTGTTTTTTGGGTTTTCTTTGACTTAATCAGAATCACGTCTTAAGAAAACACTTTATCGAGGCATCATTTCTATTTGATACAGGTACACACATTTTGGGTGTACAGTTCCCTGAGTTTTCACATATACACAAATATGTAGCAACCTTTTTAATTCAGAAAGCTTCCTGTATGCCTTTGCAATCAATACCCACCTCTGTCACCTCAGGTTCCCATTGATTTGATTTCTGTTACTCTGGATTAGTTTTACTTACTGTAAAACTTTATATAAATGAAAATTTTTTTCTTTTAATTGGGTGCTTAGATCCTCACAGTGTGCTGTATTAGGGTACATTTCAACTTTTTTCACTAAAGCTCACTGTTAAGAATATGGTTAGCTTTTTAAAAAAAAGAAAAGAATTGAGGCAATAAAACAAAGAATTTTTTCCAACCATAATATAGTTGTTTAGTTATACATTTTTTTCGCCTATGAGGGAATTTATTGTATGAAGCTTTTGTACAGTAATATGATAAAGCCATTAACTCTACTTTTAGAATTTTCCATTTTTACTCTCAGATTCATTTCAAATGCTCACTCTTCTTCAGAGCTTTGTGTAACTGTGTCTGCCTTTACCAGGGCATCTTCTTTATGCCTGATTGTGTCATTGTTTATTTGTTTATTTAGCAAATCTATTTCATATGGTTTTAAGAGAAGCTTCTGCTGTTAACTGCATTTTACTATTCCTAAATGGCAAAAGAGACAAACAACTGTAATACAAGATAGAATTTTAAGAGAAACACAAGCAAAGCACAGGGCCAGGAAGTGGTGTTAAGGGTGGAGTATAAAAAAAGCTATTTATTGATTGCTGTTTAACCTGATACTAATTTTGTTTTTGGTCATGAGTAGATAATTTTAGTCTCTCATGACTGAAAGAATTTTTTTGCCAGATTCTATGGTTTTATAATTTTGTCAGATTCAATAGATATTACAGTTCCTAAATCATTTCCTCTAGTGTGTGTAACTTTCTATGGTTAGAGTTGTGGTAGCCATAAACTTAGTTATTCCATTGTTACTGTCCATCTTTTCCAGTACAGCAAATTCCAGAGTGAGTATTGTGGGATAATAGTGGATATTCTATGAAAACATAGCATTAAACAAATTTAGAAAATGTTGGTTCTCATCAATTTATTTCCTGTGGGGTGCCTCTCAAGACCTTCAGCAGATACATACAAAAATATTTCAGAAAGTTTATGGAAAAATGGAATTCCAAGATACATTTATTTTGATGCAAAAATTCTGAAATCCATGTATAGTTTTTTCATAGTATGCATTTTCCACTAACTTTCTGAGGGTCTCTTGTGTGTGTATCTGTGTATTGTGTGTATAATACCTATTGCTGAATCTACAATAGAGATAATACTAACATTTGACCACAGGATCCTTTTTACTAGTGTAATGCTTATATATAATTTTTTTGGAATATAATTTGTGAAATTCTATCTATCATAGTTATGTAGGAAGTGCCTCTTCTTAGTATTCTGCTTCTATTTTTCTCTGCTTTAATCACAGTGAATGAGAAATATCATTGGATATGCAAAATTATAACTAATATCTTCATAAAAACCTTGTGATTATTACTGCTTCACTCAAAAGAAATGATCTGTCACTTGTTCTGTCTTCCTTGTCAAGGTGATTTGCATATAGCCCTCAATTTATATGAAACTCACACTATTTCTCAAGGGAGAGGTCTTTAGAACTGATTAAAATGAAAGTTGATATTCTCTCTAGAATTAAATTTAACCAGGAGCATTTTAAAAATCATATTTATGTGGAGCTGATCTCAGGTTTAAAGATAAATTTAAATACTTTAATTATATAGGTATTTATTTTTGGGGTGAAACTTGTTTGGTCAATATTGTTGTGATCTGTGTTCTGCAATAATATTAAAATATTACCGTGAGGTTTAGACACAAAAGTCATAATGTATTTTGGGTTAATGAGAAATTGCATATATTACTATTGATGTAATTTGTAGAAATTAAACTTTTTGTACATTTAAAGAAATCCAACAGGTCTAAAGATGATAAATTTTTGTTTATGATTATCATCTGATAACAGTATATGATATAATAAACTTTCAATAAAAATTTATTAAACAAATGAAAATAATTAGCAGTAAACTGACTTTTTATAGTCCTATAGCTAAACAGTTGCTTTGACAGTAGTATTGTTGATGCTTTTTTTTTTTTTTAATGATTTATGCATTCATTTGAAAGCCAGAGTTACAGAGAGACAGAGAGAGTGCAAGATCTTCCATCTGCTGGTTTATCCCCCACTTGGCCTCGATGGCTGGAGCTGGGCTGATGGAAAGCCAGGAGCCAGGAGCTTCATCCAGGTTTCCCACGTGGGTGCAGGGGCCCAGGCTGTTGGGCCGTCTTCCACTGCTTTCCCAGGCCACAGCAGGGTGCTGGATTGGAACTGGAGCTGGAACACAAGCTGGGACCCACATGATGTGGCGGCCCTACCAGCTGTGGCACAGTGCCGGCCCCAGTGGGTGCTTTTTATAATTTGCCCATTTATCCTCCAGACAACCAGGATTGGAGACTACTTGTGGTCAGAACCTTGATATAATACAGTTTTGGAGTCATTATTAAAGATATTAGTAAGACTACAGAATTTAGAGTCAAGAAATGATGCTAATACCCAAGACCAGGGTGTTTTACTGAAATATATAATAATTCCATTTTAGAAGATATAGTTGGATAGTAAAACAAAAGCATCACTCTTGGTGATCTTAAACTCTGAAAAATGAATGGAGAATAGAATGCTGATAGTTCAGATTCATCCAGGTGTGTTTGGAACAATCGCTTTTTCATAGATGATCTGAAGAAGTCAGTCTTTGAAATGAATCAATTTTGAGTCGGGTGCATAATAACACATTATTAAAACCTCTGTTCATGTATGTTCTTGTATGTTAAAAATGAAAAAACTTATTCACTATATGCCTCCTTTGCTTTTACTATAAGTTTGGATAAAAATAATTCCAAGTCTTATTAACTCTGATGCATCTTCAGTTCTTGCTTACATGTCCTCAACATCAGTTTATGATTTATGATCTTTACTTATACAAATTTATAGACCTAAGAACTATTTTAGTGCTTGTCATACTGTGTTATAAAACTGCTCAATGGCAGGAAACAATTTCTTGTTCCTTTGTCTACAATGTCTGTCAATGTCTATAGCATAATAAACACTTAATAGATACTTATTAAATAAATAAGCATCTTTACCTTATTTAAGTAAATTTTCCGTCTTCAAAATTAATCCTGGAGTTTTAGATTAATGGAAAAATATTTAATTGAGGAGAGACTCCGTTCTTTTTAATAATCATCTTACTCCAACTCCTTCCTTAATCTGAAAGGCAATTTAACCCTTATATAATAGACTCCAAAACCTAATTCTGAATTTCTTCCATGTGTCACTTTGTCTTGAAGGAATAAAATGAAAGTTTATTTATTTGTAAAGATTTATTTATTTGAAAGAGTTACACAGAAAGAGAGCAGGAGAAGCAGAGAGAGATCTTCCATCTGCTGGTTTACTCCCCAATTGGCCACAGTGGCTGGAGCTGTGCTGATCCGAAGCCAGGAGCCAGGAGCTTCTTCTGTGTCTCCCACACTGGTGCAGAGGCCCAAGGAGTTGGGCCATCTTCTCCTGCTTTCCCAGGCCATAGCATAGAGCTGGATTGGAAGTGGAGCAGCTGGGTCTCAAACCTGCGCCCATATGGGATGCTGGCGCTGCAGGCAGTGGCTTAATTTGCCACGCCACAGCGCCAGCCATGATAGTTTATTTTGTAAAGGTTTATTTACTTGTTTGAAAGTCAGAGTTACAAAAAGAGAGAAATAAAAAGAGGAATCTTCATCTGCTGATTTATGTACCAGATGACCATAACAACCATGGCTGGGCTAGACTGAAGCCAGGAGCTTCTTGGTCTCCCATATAGGTGTAAGGGGCCCAAACACTTGGGCCATCTTTTGATGCTTTCCTCAGGACATTAGCAGGTAGCTGTATATGAAGTGGAGGCAGCTGGGATATGAACTGGGATGCTGGAATCACCAGTGGGGGCTTTAACTGCTATGCCACAACACTGGCCCTAGAAAATGATACTTTCTAAGTTCCTTTCATCTGATCAGCATTGAGTCTAATGAAGACTTGGCTAAGAGAGTCACTATTGATGATATCTTTTAGAGAAATGAGTTTTGTGAACTTAAATTTTTCTTTCTGTAGAATTACTTACATCACTTGTAAGCCACACCATTGGCTTAAGCCTAGCATTCACTTAAGACATCACAAATTCTTGGAACAGACATATTTCAACTGTTGAGCCTTTAACTCTTAAAATTGATCTGTTTATGCAAATGTATTTTTATATGTTGTTGAATGTTCAGGTTTTGTAACATAAACCAATCTATCTGGGTACAAAAATCTCTCCATTTTTTGTAACATACTGGTACTTGCATGACAGTTTATTTGCAGATTATCCTAAAAGTTGAAACATATACTTCCAAATGCTGTAAATAAATTATTGCATTTCCTGTATTAGCAGCCTTATTTTACAAGGTAACCTGGACTTTGGGGCAGTTTTTTTTTTTTTTTATCTTTTATTTAATGAATATAAATTTCCAAAGTACGACTCATGTGTTACAATGGCTTCCCCCCCCATACCGTCCCTCCCACCCACAACCCTCCCCTTTCCCACTCCCTCTCCCCTTCCATTCACATCAAGATTCATTTTCGATTATCTTAATATACAGAAGATCAGCTTAGTATACCTTAAGTAAGTATTTCAACAGTTTGCTCCCACACAGAAACATAAAGTGAAAAATAATAGATGATTTTTTTAAATGATGATGAAATCAGATCAGACCTATTGTCATGTTTAATCCCAGTGAGAGTCAAGTTGGGAATTGATAATTTCTTTCTTTTTTTTTTTTTTTTTTTTTTTTTACAGAAGATCAGTTTAGTATACATTAAGTAAAGATTTCAGTCGTTTGCACCCCCATAGAAACACAAAGTGAAATATACTGTTTGAGTACTCATTATAGCATTAAGCCTCAGTGTACAGCACGTTAAGGACAGAGATCCTACATGAGGAGTAAGTGCACAGTGACTCCTGTTGTTGACTTTACCAATTGACACTCCTGTTTATGGCATCAGTAATCTCCCTATGCACCAGTTATGAGTTTCCAAGGCTATGGAAGTCCCTTGAGTTCTCCGACTCTTATCTTGTTTAGACACGGTCATAGTCAAAGTGGAGGTTCTCTCCTCCCTTCAGAGAAAGGCACCTCCCTCTTTGAAGACCTGTTCTTTCCACTGGGATCTCACTCACAGAGATCTTTTTGCCAGAGTGTCTTGGCTTTCCATGCCTGAAATACTCTCATGGGCTTTTCAGCCAGATCCGAGTGCCTTTAGGGCTGATTCTGAGGCCAGAGTGCTATTTAGGACATCTGCCATTCTATGAGTCTGCTGAGTATCTCACTTCCCATGTTGGATCACTCTCCCCTTTATTTATTCTATCGGTTGGTGTTAGCAGATACTAGACTTGTTTATGTGCTCCCTTTGACTCTTAGTCCTTTCATTATGATCAATTGTGAACTGAAATTGATCACTTGGAGTAGTGAGATGGCATTGGCACATGCCACCTTGATGGGATTGAATTGGAATCCCCTGGTATGTTTCCAACTCTACCTATTGGGGCAAGTCAGCCCGAGCATGCCCCAAATTATACATCTCTTCCCTCTCTTATTCCCACTCTTATGTTTAACAGGGATCACATTTCAGTTAATTTTCAACACTTAAGAATAACTGTGTGATAATTACAGAATTAAACCAGTCATATTAAGTAGAACAGACAAAAAAAAAATACTATGAGGGATAATGTATTAAGTTGTCCATTAGCAGTCATGGCTATGCTGATCAAGTCACCATTTCTCATAGTGTCCATTTCACTTCAGGAGGTTTCCTTTTTGGTGTTCAGTCAGTTGTCACCGATCAGGGAGAACATATGGTATTTGTCCCTTTGGGACTGGCTTACTTCACTCAGCATGATGTGCTCCAGATTCCTCCATTTTGTTGCAAATGACTGGATTTCGTTGTTTCTTACTGCGGTATAGTACTCTAAAGAATACATATCCCATAATTTCTTTATCCAGTCTACCGTTGATGGGCATTTAGGTTGGTTCCAGGTCTGAGCTATTGTGAATTGTGCTGCAATAAACATTAGGGTGCAGACCGCTTTTTTGTTTATCAGTTTAAACTCCTTTGGGTAAATTCCAAGGAGTGGGATGGCTGGGTCGAATGGTAGGTTTATATTCAGGTTTCTGAGGAATCTCCAGACTGATTTCCATAGTGGCTTGACCAGTTTGCATTCCCACCAACAGTGGGTTAGTGTCCCTTTTTCCCCACATCCTCGCCAGCATCTGTTGTTGGTAGATTTCTGTATGTGAGCCATTCTAACCGGGGTGAGGTGAAACCTCATTGTGGTTTTGATTTGCATTTCCCTGATTGCTAGTGACCTTGAACATTTTTTCATGTGCCTGTTGGCCATTTGGATTTCCTCTTTTGAAAAATGTCTATTGAAGTCCTTGGCCCATCTCTTAAGTGGGTTGTTGGTTTTGTTTTTGTGGAGTTTCTTGATCTCTTTGTAGATTCTGGTTATCAACCCTTTATCTGTTGCATAGTTTGCAAATATTTTTTCCCATTCTGTCGGTTGTCTCTTCACTCTCCTGACTGTTTCTTTTGCAGTACAGAAACTTCTCAATTTGATGCAATCCCAATAGTTGATTTTGGCTTTGACTGTCTGTGCCTCCCGGGTCTTTTCCAGAAATTCTTTGCCTGTGCCAATATCTTGAAGGGTTTCTCCAATGTTCTCTAATAACTTAATGGTGTCAGGACGTAGATTTAGGTCTTTAATCCACGTTGAGTGGATTTTTGTGTAAGGTGTAAGGTAGGGGTCTTGCTTCGTGCTTCTGCACGTGGAAATCCAGTTTTCCCAGCACCATTTATTGAATAGACTGTCCTTGCTCCAGGAATTAGTTTTAGATCCTTGATCAAATATAAGTTGGCTGTAGATGTTTGGGTTGATTTCTGGTGTTTCAATTCTGTTCCATTGGTCTATCCATCTGTTTCTGTACCAGTACCATGCTGTTTTGATTACAACTGGGGCAGTTTTTAAGACCAGTTTATATGTGCATGGTCCAACCAGGAACAATGTAAAATTTCAACATTTTTATGTTTTATCTTCCCCTCTTGATATGTTCTGTCTTATCTTTAGAATGAAATATAAATTGATTATTGCTGTTTTTGTCAGTACCCATGCATTTTGTTGTTGTCAGTACACATGGCATTTTGATTATGGATAGGAGAGAATCAGTAGAATAGTCTCTAACATTGGTATGAAAATATAGGCTTGAATTGCAGTCACCTTGTTTTTGACTTAGAACTGCTGTGAATGCTTTTTCTTTATAATACACAAAGACTGCAAAAATATTTTATGTTGAAATGCCAAGTTAATTTAATTTTGTGTGTAATAGAGTTGACTGTATAACAAAAAAAGTATAGGTCTTTGAAGCATGAATAGGATGTATATGGGGGAGCTTGAGAGTGTTGAAGATTCAAGGTGCATAAAACACTCTTGAAAAATTGTAGAAGCACTGATAATTTTAAATATTTGAAATAAGCCTAATAACTGTACTTTATGATAACTTGAGAAAACACCTGTTTTTAATTGTTTCAAAATTTATAACATAGCTTTCTATTGCAGGATGAAAACATTTCCCTTTAGATAATAGAAAAAACATATTAAGAACAAAATAAATCAGAGTACAGTACCATATTTTTCTTTTTTAAAAGTAAAATATTTAGGTTTATGAGTTAATGAGCATTAACTGAGCTTTATTTGACTTTCAGTGGAGACCTTCCCATAACATTAATTTAACCTCTTTGTTAGAGCCAAAGAAAAGCATTTTTTAACCTTAGATTTAGGATTTAATCTGAAATACAGGCGTCCTGTTGATTCACCAGCACTCTGGGGTTTAGAAAACACAACCTTTTAAGGTAAATTTTGAGGAACTGGCAGTACACCCTGTGGCTTGGCAGTCTAGTCAGAAGGATGATACCATGCTGACTACATAACTAGATCCTTGAACATTATTCTCAAGGGTGGTAAATGCAAAACAAAGTAATATCAACTGGCACTTAATTTTGCAAGTTCCCTGCTGATTGGGGTATTCAGTGACATGGAACTCTTCCTGACAGGAAGCCAGCCTATGAGCATGGAGACATCTGAAAATAAAGTGTGTTTTAATTTGGCACCCTGCTGTTTTACAACCAGTCTTTTAAATTTGGGATTAGGAAGAGAGTAAGGAAAAGGGAAGAATACACAAATGGGAGTTTCTGAGTGTAGAATTTTTCTCTGATTGTAGTGTAATTAGCAATACAGGTCAATGTCTGTTTTTCGGCTCGAATTGTTTGGTTTTTGCCAAGTCCTTTCTTTCTCTTAATTTCAATCTACTAAAGCTGAAGTATTGTAGAAAGGTTGGGTTAAAAGTGCAAAGCTTGAGATTGTCTTCGTTTAGTACTAAACTCTCTGATAAATCTTTGAATGGTCAGCTATATTCCTGTATTTTATATTTTTAAAAATAATATATTACTTAGGGGCCAGTGTTCTAGTATAGCATACAAAAGCACCGGCTTCCCATATGGGTGCTGGTTTGTGTCTGGGTTGCTCAACTTCCCATCTGTTTCCTTGCTCATATGCCGGTGCACCCATGTTGGAGACATGGAAAAAGCTCCTGGCTTTGTCCTGGGCATTGTGGCCATTTGGGAGTGAATCAGCGGGTGGAAGATCTATCTCTTTGTCTCTCTATTTTGAACAAATATATTAACTCTGACTTTGAATGCATTTTAGTCAGTGTAATCATTTAATTAACCATTCCAGCTACTTAGTATCCAGATTTAAAATTTGGTGTTTGTTTAAAGTGTTTGCATAGTTTGACTTAGTCAACTCTGAAATAAAATTGTTACATGTATTTTAGTGCCTTGACATGTACATCTAGAAGTTAATTGTATAATTTAGAAAGGGACAGTTATACTCCTAATACATAATTACTCTATCTATTGTGCATTTTTTAGTCAGGCCATTTTTAGTCAAGCTGTCAGTTTTGTGATACAAAAGTCCAGAAATATGCCCATAGTTTTAAGACAGTCTACAGTTTGAACTTTGATTTGGGCCTAAATGAAGTAAGAATCACAACATTGAAGCTATGTATTTGCTTTCCTAGGAGTAAATTTCTTAACTACTTCAGAACAGAAAATTACTTGACCAGGTCCTTTTTAAGATTTATTTATTTTAAAGGCAGAGAAAGGGAAAGAGAAAGAGAGGATGAGTTCTGCCATCCAATGGTTCATTCCCCAGATGGCCACAACAGCCAGGACCAAGCCAGGCTGAAGCCAGGAGCATGGAATTCCATTCTGATCTCTCAGATGGGTGGCAGGGACCCAAGCACTTGAGCCAGCCATCTTTCACTGCTTCCCAGGTGCATTAGCAGGGGACTGGGTCAGAAGTGGAGTACCTGGGACTTGAACCGGTACTCATATGGGATGCTGGTATCACAGGCAGCTGCTTAACCTGCTTTGCCACACACTGCCCCCTGGAACAGGTTTTCTTTTTCTTTTTTAAGATTTGTTTATTTGGGCCGACACCGTGGCTCACTTGGCTGGTCCTCTGCCTGTGGCACTGGCATCCCATATGGGTGCCAGGTTCTAGTCCTGGCTGCTCCTATTCCACTCCAGCTCTCTGCTGTGGCCCGGGAGGGCAGTGGAGGATGGCCCAAGTGCTTGGGTGCCTGCACCCACATGGGAGACCAGGAGGAAGCACCTGGCTCCTGGCTTTGGATTGGCGTAGCTCCAGCCGTAGCTGCCATTAGGGGAGTGAACCAACGGAAGGAAGACCTTTCTCTCTGTCTCACTCCCTCACTGTCCAACTCGATCAAATAATAATAATAATAATAAATTTATTTATTTGAAAGGCAGAGTTACAGAGAGGCAGGGCGGGGGTGGGGGGGAGAGGGAGAGACGGAGATGGGGGAGAGAGAGAAGTCTTCTATCCTCTGATTGACTCCCCAATTGGCTGCAGAGGCCTGAGCTGCCAGGAACCAGGAGCTTCTTCTGGGTCTCCCATGTGGGTGCAGGGCCCTAAGGACTTGGGCCATCTTCTTTTGCCTTCCCAGGGCATAGCAGAGAGCTGGATCAGAAGTGGAGCAGCTGGGACTCGAACTGACGCCCATATTGGATGCCGGCCTTGCAGGCAGCAGCTTTACCTGCTACACCACAGTGCTGGCCCCAAAGAGATTTTTAAGGAAAGACTGAGAGCTGAAAAAAATGACATAATGATAAATTTTGAATTCAATAAATGTTTTTTTCTACCATTTATTAACTGTATAACCTTGGGTAAATTCACTTGCTTTACATCCTTGAGCCTCGTTTCTTATTGAGTAAAATTAGGGTATTAAGGTCTTATTAGGTATTGTATAAAAGTACATAGAACTGTCTGTAGGGCAAAGTAAGTTGTAAATTAAAGTTATTAGATTCTGAATTGTGTTTTAAACATTACAAGAACTCTCCTTTTCCCCCAATCTGTTTAATAACTCTGTTTTCATGAAGTTAACTTGATTTTTCAGATCTTTGCCTCGCCAAATCTTGCTCACCATTATTTCCTGCAGCATCTTTATTATTTTCTATTCTTTTTGTAGTTATATGTCCAGTCTGGCTCATTTTTATCTTGAAACAAAATTTTAGGGCTAGAAAAGACATCATGGGTTAGCAGTTTTTATTCTGTTCCATGTAGACAAGGTTATTGGATGACTTTTATATTTTTCATAGCCTCCCAAAGGAGGGCCTGTGCTAGCTGTAATGAAAACTCTTTCTGGGAAGCTCACTAAAGTGTACCTGAATACAAGTAACATCGATGCCATCTTAGAGATTACTACTATAATGACTTTTAAGTTTCTTTGGTAAACTTTAGTGTGTTTTGTTTCTACTGTTTTACTTTTTTTTATTTGTTTTTTTTTTTATTTTTTTATTTTTTTGACAGGCAGAGTGGACAGTGAGAGAGAGAGACAGAGAGAAAGGTCTTCCTTTGCCGTTGGTTCACCCTCCAATGGCTGCTGCGGCCGGCGCGCTGCGGCCGGCGCACTGCGGCCGGCGCACCACGCTGATCCGATGGCAGGAGCCAGGAGCCAGGTGCTTTTCCTGGTCTCCCATGGGGTGCAGGGCCCAAGCACCTGGGCCATCCTCCACTGCACTCCCTGGCCACAGCAGAGAGCTGGCCTGGAAGAGGGGCAACCGGGATAGAATCCGGCGCCCCGACCGGGACTAGAACCCGGTGTGCCGGCGCCGCTAGGCGGAGGATTAGCCTAGTGAGCCGCGGCGCCGGCCCTCTACTGTTTTACTTTTAATAGCTTTCCTGTGGTAGTATAGCTGAAAATGATTTTTATAACAGTTATTTTAGTTCATTGATTGTCAACCTTTTTTTCTGGCTAAATATATCATTATTATAAAAAGTTGTCCAATATGATGATTCTCAACCTGAGCCCTAGCAGAATGGAGGAGGGACGAGAGGAGGTATCATTTGAAAAAGGCCTCTGTAAAGAATGAGATTCGGGCTAAGAGAGTAGTTCTTAGGTGTTCTCACTAACTAAAAAGGTGTTCAGTATATATTTAGTCATTTCACAATGTATACATGTGAGGTTTGAAAAATTTTAATCCTGAAGATATCATTTGGTATCATAAACATAACAGAAAACTCAATTGCTTCTGTCCAGTGTTGAAGCAATTTTAATGTTATCTCACAGCTGTTTAGTTTTTATTTGAAGCTAAAAGTTTAGCCCTGAAAATACATTCTCATTTTGAATTTACCCTAACAATTCATTCAGTGAACACATAGTATCACTTTACAGCCGTCTGTGTTCGGACTGGAAGACCCCACATGGTTAAACATGATTAAGCAGCAACAAAGTTTTCTGCATTTAGTTAAAACTGCTGCTTTCTGTGTGGCTTATTTACTTCATGTTTAATTCTTCATGTTGTGTGCTGTGGGAATGGGCATGCAAAAGTCAGCAGAAAGAGTTCTGGTTTTTACATCTAGAGCTATTACTTGCTGTACAATAATAAAGGCACTATTTTATTGGGTTACTTGTAATTAACTTCAGCACTAGTCATTCATATAAATCATTTGAAATCTGTTTTTTTAAGAATTTTTTTATTCTTTAAAACATGTTTAGCATACTTGATTTCTGTTGTCTTTTTATAAATGGGTTGAAAGTGTTATTGTGTTTTGGAATTAGTCTGTCAGATATCAACATATATGTGGATTTAAGAAATGATTGAGGCAGGTTAATGAGTTTTATATAACATTTGATAAAGATTTGTTGCTGAAGTAAATATTCAGTGGTAGTATGGTTTTGTAAAAGCTAATAAATAATGATACCGTTTATTCTCTTGAATTAAAAAGTGTCTAGACATTCAAATAGTTAAATAGCAACAGTAATTAATAGAAAATATTTACTTTGTTTTCAGGATACTGCTGACAAAATATAAAATTATAAGATTTTTTGAACTCTGTCTCTCATTTATTGATAGTCTTAATTATAAACATTTGAATCCTCATTTATTTTCATTCTTTGCTTAATATTGTCTAATCAGTACCATTTTATATAGAGTAATTTTACCATTTTTGCTTATAATTTTTCACTGATGATTAATTAAAATTAAATTAATGTAGGCAGGTTCTTGAATAAGAAATGATATATTTCAAAACAAACATGTCTATGTTAAGTATATCTGGCTGAGTTTAATAGTGTACTTTATTCCAAAGTATTAGCACGGATTCATTTCTAAAATTAACTTCATTTGAAAAATATTTATAGTGGTCTGTATACAGGATGTAGAAGTATGAGATGAATTAATTTTCTCCCATGATGTTAAAATCTTGATCATTCTTAAAAAATGAATGTTTAGTTTATTGAGGTGGAAGATGGGAAGCAAGAAGAAAACTGTTGGCACACATGTCCTGAAAGTAGTATTTTTCCAGAAATTAATGTCTTTGAATTGGCAAATACTTTTTATTATAGCTGAGTATATTAGATGATTTAAAAATCTTTTAAAAATAATTAGCTGTTTTATATAGTTGTAATGGAGGTCTTTCATGTTTCCCTGCAGCAGTCTCTAATGAACAGTCCTTGTAATTTCAGCGTAGGCTCGGAGATTCCCCAAAGACTTGACTTCAGACCTCAAAGGGCAGCAGTTGCCATATGTCTGGAGAACTCAAGTTGCCAAACAGACTAACCAAGTACTAACAGGACACATTTATATAGCTTCTGAATGTGGAGTCCTGGTCTAGGCTTAATGATGATCATCTGTTGAGAGCTTGTAGCTGGAAAGGGTTAGAGCAACTTTTATCACCTTTATTGAAATCAAAGTTTCTGTATTGATTAGTGAAAGATCTTGACAAAATTGATGCCAGTTTGGAAGTTATTAGAAGGATCTTTGTTTGTTAGAGAATGTGTTTTTCCTGACATTTTTAAAAATAAATTTTAGAAGCATTAGAAAATATATTAATATTTCATATGCCTACAGCCAACATTAAGTGGGTTGGATTTTTTATTTAGAAATAATTGAAGAATATATTTATAAGGTTATATAATTGATTTCTTGGTTATTTCATTCTTTTTAAGTTTATAATCTTTGTTTCCCATATTTTGTAAATCCCCTGAATACTTTTTCAAAATTCATTTTTTTGCATATAATTATTCAAAAGTATTTAAGTAGCAACTATAAAAATGAGCCATTTGCTAATATTTTAATAGAAGTGTTGTTTCTTTTCTCTTGTATTTAACTTTATAGTTTTCCATAATACATTTTATTTACTGACTGAATCATAATATTTATAGATGCTAGTTGTACATTTTAGATGCAGATGTTCACAAAATAATTGAAACCAAAACTTTCCAAAGAGCATTAATCTGTTTCTCTATTTCATTGAATTATGTGTTTTATCTTCTAACTAAAGCTAAAAGAAGAACAAATTCTGCTTTGTGGTTACTCAAATTTGTGTTGAGAGAGTGCTGACATGAAGTAGGAAATCTGTTGAAAAGTTATTGATAGTTTACTTTGCACACTTAAAATTACTGTATCTGTTCTATGAATAAGTTTTCTTAGTTTTGACCTTAGCCCTGTGTATAATGTGCTTTTCAGTTTTGTGTTAATATATTCCCTTCCTCATGTAAGCTTTTTCCTGTGGCCTCTTCTCTTTATTCCTGATAGTTTTTTTTTTTTTTAATCTGGTTAGGTTAGTGGAACTACACCTATACAACTTGATTTATTTTATTTTTTTAAAGATTTATTTATTTATTTGAAAGGCAGAGTTACAGACAGGCAGAGGCAGACAGAGACAGAGAGAAAGTGAGAGAGAGAGCCTCCCATCCACTGGTTCACTCCCTAGATGGATGCAATGGCCAGAGCTGCGCAGATCCGAAGCCAGGAGCCAGGGGCTTCCTCCATGTCTCCCATGCGGGTGCAGGGGCCAAGGACTTGGGCAATCTTCTACTGCTTTCCCAGGGCATAGCAGAGAGCTGGACTGGAAAAGGAGCAACTGGGACAGAATCTGGCGCCCCAACTGGGACTAGAACCCGGGGTGCTGGCACCGCAGGCGGAGGATTAGCCTAGTGAGCCGCGGCACCGGCCAAATTAAGCAGTTTGATATGAGTTGTATTTTTGTTAAATTATTATTTATTCCTTTGAATATAAATTATGTTTAACTCTTGAGACACAAATTTATAAAAGAAATATTTTGCTACCAGGAAATGAAGTTAATTTCATTTGGTAGAGTATAATTCTGACATTAAAAAATGCTGATTCCAGTGGTCCATACTATGGCATATTAGGTTGAGCCTCTGCCGGCAGTACCAGCATCCCATATGGGCGCCAGTTTCAGTCCTGGCTGCTGTTCTTCTGATCCGGCTCTCTAGATCTAGATCTTCTCATCCAGCTCTCTGCTGATGGCCTGGGGAATCAGTGGAAGATGTCTCAGGAGCTTGGGCCCCTGTGCCCATTTGGGAGACCTGGAGGAGGCTCCTAGCTCCTGGCTTTGGATCGGCCCAGCTCCAGTGGTTGAGGCCATTTGGAGAGTGAACCAGCAGATGGAAGACCTGCTTTTCTGTCTCTCCTCTCTGTCTTTAACTCTGCCTCTCAGATAAATAAATAAATCTTTAAAAAAATTGCAAATATTTAGCTTATGATACATGTGTAGTTTCATAGTTTTGATTCAGTGTTTGTGAAACTTGAATGCTTCCTCTATTCTTTTTAGACGTTTTTCAGAATGATCTTAGATAAATACCTATTGTGTGGTTAGCAAACTATGTGTGTTATTCTACTGGCCAAACCCCCTAGCCATTGATTCCCAGAAGCAGCTGGGAACCCTCCACCTACCTTTTCATGATCCCAGGAAGCTGCTGGGCAGCCTGCCCAGCTGTCTACAGCCCCACATTGCAGTCAGGTAGCTGATGTGGGTGGCCTCTCCTGTGGCCCTAGGTGGCTGTACCTCGTATGTCCTGTGAAGCATAGGCCTCAGTCAATGATGGATGCCCTGCCAAGGTTCACCAATGTGGCCCACCCTGTGTGTAGACACTGGACATTCAAAGTTGTCTTCCTCTTGCCAACAGTACTGCTTTGCTGTTTTTGCCCTGGCTTGCCGAATTTCTTCCACTCATGCAAAGCCAGGGAAAGCTGATGGGTACCCCTACTTCACTGTGGTGCTAGCTGTATGAAGCCTGTATTCCTACTGTCACACTGCTCCTAGGCAATCCATGGTATCTGATAGGCACCCTGCACCCACAGCTGCATACACTTTTCCCAGAGCTGCTGGAGAACCCACTGTATTTGGAGAACTGCATTTCGACCAGTAGAACAATCTCAGAGATTCCACATTTGGGCGACAGTGACATTGACTGCATCTAAAAAACTACTCAGAGACTACATTACTGTGCCCACCTTGAACTAAATCAAGTAGTCTACTCAACCAACACCAAGAGAAAATATTTTGCTATATAAACTGGTCCACATGGTAATCAGATATCCATCCAGGGACACAAGATGCATGAAGAAGCAAAGTTATATAATATCTACAAAGAAACACACTTAGCAGTCTTGCTATAGACCTTGAAATGAACTAAACTGATAAATTACCTGAGGGGCCGGTGCCGTGGCTCACTTGGTTAATCCTCTGCCTGCAGCACCGGCATCCCGTATGGGCGCTGGGTTCTAGTCCCGGTTGCTCCTCTTCCACTCCAGCTCTCTGCTGTGGCCCGCGAGGGTAGTGAGGATGGCCCAAGTGCTTGGGCCCCTGCACCTGCATGGGAGACCAGGAGGAAGCACCTGGCTTCTGGCTTCAGATCGGTGCAGCACTGACCGTAGTGGCCATTGCGGGGGGGGGTGAACCAACGGAAAGGAAGACATTTCTCTCTCTGTCTCTTTCTCTCTCTATCTGTCAAATAAAAAAAAAAAAGAAAGAAAAAAATTACCTGAAAAACTCAAAATAATTATTTTAAGGAAACTCAGGCTCATTAGAAGAGACAATTCAGTGAAATTAGGAAAGCAGTTCATAAGTGAATTGGAAATTTATCACAGAGATGGAGATAATGAAAAAAGAAGGAAACAAATCTTAAAACTGAAAAGCTCAGTAAAGAAATTTAAAAATTTAGTGGAGAACCTCAAAACAGACCACATCAAGCAGAAGAAAGAATCTCAGAGCTTGTAAACAGGTCTTTTGAAATAACCCAGTCAGACACAAATGAAAAAGATGAAGAGTTGCCATTTGGTACAGAATTAAGGTGCTGCTTGGGATGTCTGCATCCCATACTGGAGTATCTGGATTCAGGTCCTGCCACAGTTTCCAGTTTCAGCTTTCTATAATGCACAGCTTGGTAGATCGCAGATGGGTTCCTACCAACAATATGGGAGACCCAGTTTGAGTTCCCTATTTCTATTTTAGCCTGGCCCAGCCCCAGCTGTTGCAGGCATTTGGGGCATAAAGCAACAAATGGAAGATCCCTGCCTGTCTGCCTTGCAAATAAATGAAAATAAATAAATGAAAGTATTTTTTGAGTGAAAAAATCCTAGAAGACTTACAGGACACCACTAAGCAAACAAATGTTAATGTAATTGTTTAGAAAGAAGATAAAGAGAGGTGTATAGAAATAATATCTGGAAAAATTCCAAATGTTGGGAAAGGTATAGCTATTCAAGAAACTCCAAGGACCTCAGATTGACTGAGAAAACTTCTGAGGCATGTTATAGTAAGTCAAACCATAATGAGTCCAAGATACAGAGAATTCTAAAAACAGTAAGATATTCTTTTGTGATTCATAGAGTGAGGATTGGGTTTTCATGCCATTTCTGTGAGGTGTGTCTCCCTCAAACTGTGTTAAAGTGTTTTTCCATCGTTTGGCATGAAAAAATTGTTATAGAAAAATTTTTAACTAGAAAAATGAGGGGCAAGTGTCTCATCACATCTAAGGGAATCCTCGTTATTTTTAGTAGAGACTTTACAAATAGTAGAGAATGAGATGATATAGACAAGGTCCTGAAAGAAAAAACAACACATCAAGAATACTATATCCAACAAAGCTGTTCTTCAGAAATGAGAGAGAAATAAATCTTTCAAAGACAAGCGAAAACTGAGAGAATTTTTCACCACATGACTGCTCTTATAAGATATGCTTAAGGGAGTCCCAAATCTACAAACAAAAGGATAGGGGCCAACATTGTAGTATCGGGGAAAGCCCCCATCTGTGATGCCAACATCCCATATGGGCACTGGTTTGTGTTCTAGCTGCTTCATGGAATGCCAGTGGCCTGGGAAAAAGCAAAGAAAGATGGCCTGTGTTTGGGCCCCTGCCACCGTTGTGGAAGACCCAGCCCTGGCCATTGTGGCCATCTGGAAAGTGACCCAGCAGATGAACGATCTCTCCACCTCTCCTCTCTATAACTCTTTAAAATACTTAAATAAAAAATCTTAAATAAAACAAAAAGATATCATGAAAAAGATATCATGAAAAGTATAAAACACTCTCATATAGCAGATAACATCAAAGAATCCTACCTTACCTGTTCAGAAAATCACCAAATCATAAAGATGGACAATAGAGGAAGAAACAAAGGCCATACAAAACAAGCAAAGAAAAAAAAAAGTAAGTTCTTATCTATCAGTAATAACCCTGATTGTGAAACATTAAACCCTTTCCCCTGTCCCCCACAGCTAAAAGATTTAGACTGGCAGCATGGATTTAAAACAAGAAGATGGCCCAGTAATACGCCTCCTACAAAAAATTCACTTCACCAGTAAAGACATAAAAAGACTGAAAGTAACGGGCTGGGAAAAGATATTCCACCCAAATATAAATCAGAAATGAGCAGGAATAACTGTACTTTGTCAGAAAAAAAGAGACTGGGTAAAAAATTCCTGAATGAGACAAAGAAGGTCTTTGTATAATGATAAAGGGATCAGTTCTACAAGAAGAAATGATAATTTTTAAATATATATTCACCCAATGCCAGAGTAACTGATTAAAAATTAGATTGAAAGGGAGAGAAACCAGTGTAACACTAGTTGGAGATTTTTCTTTAATAGACTGATAATACAGCACAGAAAATTAATGAAGAAGCATTGGAGTTAAACTATAATACTATGGACCAAATAGCCCTAACAAACATTTATAGACCATTCTGTCCAATAGCTACATAGTATTTATTTGCAAATCTCTGATTGTTCTTCAGTGAATTCATAGTAATGGAATCAAAAGATCAATTTATATTAGTGAAACATTTTTGAATGTTTTGAAATGCCTTCATAGATTTTTCATTAAAAAAAAGTATACATAGTTTTCCATGGACTCTTTAGAATATCCTTCTTTAAATTATATCTGTATTACTTATCATGCCCTGTATGATGTACTCCTTTGTAAATTTTGCTGTACTATATTGTTTATGGAGTAAAGAACTGGAAAAAATGACTGTTTTCAGCAGATATAAAGTGTTTTTTCCAAATATTTTTGATCATTGAGTGGTTGAATCTGAGGCTGTGGAACCCATGGATATACATATATATACATACACTTGGTTGCTTCTCTTTTCCTGGAGAACTTTGACCATAGATTTTGGTACTGAGAGTGTTTTAGAAGAATGGAAATTTTTTTCTCTAGTAGTCATAGTTTCTTTTTTAAAAAAAGATTTTATATATTCCTTTGAAAATGCCAGTGACTTCCATCTACTAGTTCACTCCTCAAATGGCCTCAGCCGCCAGAGCCAGAAACTCCACTCAAGGCTTCCATATGGGTGTAAAGACTCTAGTCCTTGAGCCTCATCTGCTGTTTGCCAGGCACATTAGCAGGGTGTTGGTACTGAAGTGGAGTGGCTAGGACTTGATCCAGCACTCAGATATGGGATGTGGTTGTTGTGAGAGGTAGCTTAATTTGCTGTGCCAGAGTGCCACCCTAGAAGAGAATTTTTTTAAAGATGGCTTTCCCAGGCCATAGCAGAGAGCATCTGGGACTCGAACTTGTGCCCATATGGGATGCTGGCACTGCAGGCGGCAACTTTACTCACTACAGCACAGCTCCGGCCCCAGAACAGAATTTTAAGGATACATTTTTTGAATTGGTTCTGAGGTTTATGGTATCAACACTGTAATCTCTTTAAAGATGCTAATAACTCTGGATACCATAAGAAATAGGACAATGATAGCCCTGCCAGTATAAATAATGTGGAATATCAATATTTGATCCTCCCAATCAACCACTTATAAGAAGAAATGATTTGAATTTTGGTAAAGTAATGAATGATGTATTGACTTGTTTCTTTAATCTCACTGGACAAATTAGGAAAAAGAAAAGATGAGCCCAGGGATTTGAATGACCATCCCAAGTGACCCACAAAGGACTTGAAAACCTCACTGTATTCCCTGAATGAAATCCTTATCTCCTGTTGTCATCAGGCAAGATTGGTAAACATGGAACTAGAATTTCATCTTGTAGCTGGCTGAATTACTGATTGAACCCTGGGCCTTGATAGGTGTCTACCGTTGATTGTGACAGCAGTGATTGTGAAAGGCTCCTGAAAGTTGGAATGGTCCTATCTCAGAAGACCATGATGAAACTGATGACACTGAGCCTCTAAATTGGGATCAGTCTACTTTTTAGTCTAAGCAGCATCTCTGTCCCCAGTGAAAACAGTGTCCCCACCCCCAGGGTGAGTAGTCTCTTCACCCCTGTAAAAGGGGTGAAACAGTAACTCCTGGGAAGGCGGTTTCCTAGCCAAACAATGGTGATTCTCCACAGAACCCACCCCCACCAGGCTAGGTGGCTGCCAGACCTCATAGGAGGTCCCTAGGGGTGAGGTTCAGAGTGTGACTCATAAGAGAGGATGCTGCATTCGGAAATAACTGCCTGAATTTTCTGATTGACACAGAGAGAAATCTAGGGAATGTACGTGCTTTGAATGTAGTGTGCCCTCTGAAAGTCACGCTGAGATTTGACTCCGAATATAATGGAGATGAGAAGAATTTTTTGGGTCATAAAGGAGTTAAGGCTTTCTCCCTACACTGGGTTAATTCTCCTGGGAGTAAGTGAGTATTGCTAGATGGGGTTTTGTTATTAAGTTTTATTAAGAAACATCCCCTCATGTTTTCTCTTTTGCACATGGGCCCACTTGTGCTTCTGCTTTTCTGCCGTGTTATGAGGCAGCACAAGGCTCTCACTGGATTTGACCATCTGGTCTGCAGAACTATGAGCTGTTTAAAACACTTCTGTCCTTCATAAGTACTCAAGCTCAAGTATTCTGTGACAGCAACAGAAAACAGACTCAGAATGACTTTAGCATTTGGGATCATGGTGGAAGGGATGTAAACTTGGATCAGGTTGAATTTATTGATACAGGCTTATTTAATGCTGCAGCTGTGGAAGATAGAGTTCTAGCAGTTTGGTTGGTTTTTGGCTGAAATAATGGTATCAAGGTGGCCTGTGTTGAGGGAGTTAGATGCCAGCCCTGCCTTTATTTTTTATATATTTTTAAAGATTTATTTTATTCATTCAAAAGAGTTATAAAGAGAGGTAGATAAAGAGACAGACAGAAGGAGAGAGTCTTCTATCCTCTGGTTCTTCTGAGTCTCCCATTGTGGGTGGAGGGGCCCAAGGACTTGGGCCATCCTCCGCTGCTTTCCCAGGCGCATTAGCAAGGAGCTGGATCAGAAGTGGAGCAGCCAGGACTCAAACCGGCATCCATATGGGATGCCAGCACTGCATCTTGTTGCATCTGGCCCCTGCTACAAACAAGAATGAGACTCATGTATACTGGGCCTTTTTGGATTTTAGAAGCAGCATATTTCTCGCTTGTGTATACTCCTCTGTCTCTTTTTCCAAGTTGCTAGTTTGAGCCTGAATAAGGAAAGATTCTGCAATAGATCTAGGCTTCCGTGCATGCCATAAGACATGGAACATCCAGAATATCAGTGACAGATGATAGTGCCACTTGGAGCCTCTGACAGTGCACTTTAGGATAATTGCAAGGCAGATCCTTACGATTGTGAAGCAAGATCAGACATCTTTCCAAGATAAGAATTCTTTGGAAAAACAATGCTTTGCTTGTCACAAGGCCTAGGAGAGACTGAATGCCTAACCCAGGGCTACCAAGTTATCATGTGACTTGAGGTGCCTGTTATGAATGATATTTCCTTCCACCAGTCATACAATTACACATTCAGGGGCCAGCACTATGGCCTAGCGGGTTAAGCTGCCACCTATAGTGCTGGCATCCACCATGGGTGCTGGTTTGAATCCTGGCTGCTCATTACCAGTCCAGCTCCATGCTGATGCAGCTGGGAAAGCAGCAGAAGATGTTTCAAGTGCTTGTGCCTCTGCCACCCATGTGGGAGGGCCTTGTGACACTCCTGACTCATGGCTTAAGCCTGGTCCAGCCCTGGTGGTTGTAGCTATTTGGGGGAGTGAACCAGTGGATGGAAGATTCTCTCTCTCTCTCTCTCTCTCCCCCCCCTCCCTCCCCCACCCCCCACCCTGCCATCTTCCCCCTCTCTTTTCCTCTACTTTTCAGATAGATAAATCTTAAAAAACATTTTTTTGCCCACAGCACAATCTATGATATATTTGTGATGGGGTCTAAGCAGGTCCTGAGAGCATAAGGAAATTATTCAAAGGATGGCTCAAGTAACCAACCACCACCACACTCACTTCTCTCTCCCAATCGTCACCTTTTTTCTCATGAGGAATTCCTATGATCAGTTGACAGAGGTGAAGAATACATTGGTCTGGTTTATGATGGTACTGAATAGCAAACAGGTCTCACCTGGACTCATATTGCTTCATCTGGGCCTTGCCTGAAGGACAGTGGTGAAAGAAAATCATTTCAGCAGGCAGAACATTAAGCAGTGCACCTGGTGGTTTACTTGGATAGAGGAATGGCTAGGCATGTGTTGTACTGATTCATGGACTCTGGCAAGTGATTTGGATGGTCAGAGACTTAGAATCAGTATGATTGAAATATCGATGACCAAGACATTTGGATTAGAGGTAGGTTTGACCTCTCTGAGGGGGGAAAACCACAATATTTTTGTGTTCCATATGAATGCTCGCTGGAGAGTAACCTCAACAGAGGAGGACTCTAATAATCCAGGTGATAGCATGACCCATTTTGTGGGTACCAGTACCAGTCAGCCTCTTTACCCAAGACACCCATGTGACCACCCAGTGGACTCATGAACAAAATAGGTATCTATGGTATGGATGGTCTCAACTACTTACCAAATCTGATGCATCACACTTGAAAAAAAAAAAGAATGGTCAAACTGTGGCCTCATTTTATTGCTTTAGAGCATACTAATATTTGGAATTACTTTTAAAATTTAGGCAAATTCATGTAGTATATATAAAATATTAAAATCTGTTCTAAGAGATTACTGAATTTACAGAAAACTATCAGTTTCATTTCCAAAGACTTTAGAATTCTATTAAAACAATGTAATGAATACCTGTATACAGTATACTGTTTGGTACCTTTTTATTTGTACTTATTTGCTGAAGATAGGGAAGAATAGACTTGATATTACTAATGAAATTTTTCCACCATAGCTAACATAAAAGACATTTTACCACCAAAAGCACATATTTAAAATTTGGTGGAATTCTGTTCAGTAGGTTTCACAAATATGTAAAATCTGTTGTTGTGTGACTTCAGAGCATTAGTAAGCTAAGAGTATGTTTTAGTAAAAATTGACTAGTCAACAATTATGGCCTTAGGAAGTGATAGTCAATTAAATATAGCTTAGGAACAGGTATGAAATTATTGACTCTGGTCTCTTTTTTTGAGTCCTTCCTCTCCAAAGTGCTGAAATGTGTTTTGAAATTGCTTAGTTGCATTAGTGGTTGGATTTGAGGCTTTTAACGTGTTTTTCATCGGTGCCTCTGGGAAAAGAATAACCAAGACCTTTAAGTGTACCATGCATTTTGCATCACTGTATACTTGTAAATAGTGGGATGAAATATTGAAATGATCATGAAAGATGATAACCATTAAGCCTTCTTTCAACTATTAAAACTCACTACAGGTTATATTGAGCTGTGGTTTATGAAATTGTTTAGACTAACGCCTTCTTTGATAATTGTTTCTGAAGTGGAGAAAAATGCTCCAGGATAGCATGATTAATGAATATTCCTTTCAATCTTGGCAACTTCCATAAATTGCGATTGAGAATGTTTTATTATGGAGAAAACTTGCCTTTGAGTAACATTTGGACTATAAATGAGGAAAAAAAGACATTTTTATTCCTATAGGCTTCAAATTCTTTTTATATAGTTTTAAATAACCAGTATGCTTTTTTTGGTATTTTATATTTTAGTAAATATGGATAATTAATAATTTGGAAAAGGATATAGAGAAATAAAAACACAATGATATTTTTTGAGAATTGAAGTATTGGTAATGGCCAAAAATGCAAAATTTGTATTTTTACTTCATACCACATTTTATTCAATTTTTTTTCCTAATAAAAACTGGTTAACTTTTTTCCCCAGGTTATTACAGACTGCTAAATTGAAAGTTAACATGTATAGATTTATAGATGATCTTTGGAAGTATGAGAGGCCTGGGGCTGGTGCTGAGCTGGCAGTCCATGTGGGCGCCGGTGCAAGTCCTTGCTGCTCCTCAGCTATGGCCTGGGAAAGCAGTGGAAGATGGCCCAAGTGCTTGGGCCCCCACACCCTCATGGGAGACTTGGAAGAAACTCCTGGCCCCTGGCTTCAGATCGGGCCAGCTTGTGCACGTTGTGGCCACTTGGAGAATGAACCAGTAGATGAAAGACCTTTCTTTGTGTTTCTCCGTCTCTCTATCTGTAGCTCTACCTCTTAAATAAATAACTAAATCTTAAAAAAAAAAAATTGAGAAGCCTAATGTATTAGGAGTATTAAGTTGGAATTTCTAAACATCTATCCCAACTGGATCTCCTACTTCTATGAGTAGATGTGTCTGTAGGTCTAATTTATTTTTAATTTAAAAAATATTTTATGTGACAGGTTAAGTTTAGGTTCGAATGTCTTATTGTGGTTGTTTTTATAGTTAGAGTATTAACTTTAGTGTTTAGTCCAACTTCAATAATACTTTTTAATACCTTTGTGAAATTATAATGGTACACTTTGATTTTACAGTAAGTAAAGGTTTCTATATGTAATGCAAATTAAATCAAAATGATGTTTATCTTTCTACTTAGAATATGAGTCAGCTGTTAGCTGTTTTATCTGTGTCATGTTTTGAGTTTTGTCTAAATAATGTGATAAAAGTCCCCTCCTGTTGCAGTTTTGGCTCAGATAAAATGGATTTAAGGAAAATACTGCTGGTAAATACTTTCAAAATTAAATTTTCAGTAGATTTTGCTTTTCAAAGCAGTTTTAGATTCACAGCAAAATTGAGAGATTTGGCTGCTCTCCCTGCCCCAATGCATGTGTAGTTTCCTCCATTATCCACATCCCTCCCCAGTGTGGTGTAGTTGTGACAGTGTACCAGCCCTTGCTGATACATGTCATTTTCCATAGTGCCAAGTTGACATTAGGTTTTACTTTTGTGCAGTCTGTGAGTTTTACAAATGTACAATAGCAGGTATTCACCAGTATAGTGTCCTACAGGGTAGTTTTACTGCCCTAAAAATCATTTATGGTCTCCTAATTCATTCCGCCCTTCCCTCAAACCCCTGCAAAGTGTAATGTTTTTACTTTCTGCATAAGCTTTTCCTTTTCCAAAATGTCATACACTTGAAATCATATACTATGTAGACTTTTAAAATTGGTTTAAATGTAGATTTAAAATTCCTCTATGTCCTCATGGTTTGATGACTCATTCTCTCTATTTTTTATTTTTTTATGATTTATTGGACATAGTTTCAGAGAGAGAGAGGGAAACACATACACACAACAGGAAAGAGGTTGGGGGGGAGAGGGAGAGAGAGAGAGAAAAAGAGAGAGAGGCAGAAAATCTTTCATCTACTGATTTACTCCTGAAATGGCCGCAATGGCCACAGCTGGGCCAGGCTGAAGCTGGTAGCCTTGAACTCCATCTGGGACTCCCACATGGGTTACAGGGGCCTAAATACTTTGGCCATCCTCTGCTGCTTTCCCTGGCAGGTTAGCAGGGGACTGGATTGGAAATGGAGCAGCTGGGACTCAAACTGGTGCCCATATGGGATGCTGGCATTGCAGGCAGAGGTTTAATCTACTGTACCACACTAGCCCTCATCCTCTTTTTAAATTACTTATCTAATTTATTTGACAGGCAGTTAGGCACAGAGACAGAGACAGAGAGACACACACACCAGATCTTAAATAGAGCCTCCATCTACTGATTTGCTCCTCAAATGTTTGCAACTGCTGAAGTTGAAGTCAAGAGGCAGGAATCCAATCCAGTTGTTACATGTGGGTAGCAAGGATTCAAATACTTGAGAGTTTATCTACTGTATTCTGTGGTGCACACCAGCAGGAACCTGGAATTGCGGCAGGGCCAGGATTCTAATCTAGGCACTCTGATGTGGAATGTAAGTGTCCCAACTGGCATCTCAACTGCGAGGCAAAGTGCTTCCGTAATAGCTCATTTTAATTCTCAATATTATTCCATTGTCTGGTGGTACCTACTTTATTTATGTTTACCTTCATTCACCTTCCAAAGAACATCTTGGTTGATTCTGCATTTTGACAGTTGTGAATAAAGGGGCTTTAAATTGGTATACAGGTTTCTAATTGGACATTAGTTTTCAACTCCTTTGGATTAATAACAAAAATCCTAATTTCTGGATTGTAGTAAGAATATTTTCAGTTTTGTTGGTAAACATCAAACTGTCTTCCAAAGTGATTGTATCAGTTTTGCATTAGCATCAATAAAAAGGTTTTCTTTGCTCCACATTCTTGCATCTGGTGATGTCAGTGTTCTGGATTTGGCCATCCTAATAGGTAGTGGTATCTCATGGTTGCTTTAATTTACACTTGCCTAATGATGTATTATGTGGAAAGTCTTTCATATGCTTATTTTACATCTGTATATTTTATGGTGTAGTATTAACTGTTTTTTGTCTGTTGTTTAATGATAATTTGTTTGCTTATTGTTGGATTTTTAAGAGTTCTCTATTTATTTTTCATAATAGTCCTTTATCGGGACTCTTTATGTTCTTTACAAATATTTTATCCTAGTCTGCAGCTTGTTTTTTTATTCTAGTACAGAGTAAATTTTTTAATTTAATCAAGTTAAATTCTTCTGTGACATCAAATTATCAAATCCTTTTTTTAACAGAATATTCTTTTGATTTTTTTTAAAAAATCATCACCAAACACAGGATCTTATAGATTTTCCTTTATATTACCTGATAAGAGTTTTGGATTTTATATTTTGATCTGTGATTTATTTTCAGATAATTTTTTGATAGTTTTAAGATCTATATCTAAATTCATTTTTTGGCATGTGGAGGTCCAGTTGCTCCAGGACTGTTATACAGATTACTTATTATCCATTTCGTTGCCTTTGCTCCTCTCTCACAAATTTCATGACTATATATATGTGGGTCTATTACCATATTATCTATTATATTCCATTAGTCTGTTTGTTCTTTTGCCAATACCCCATTGTCTTAAATCCAATAGCTTGTAGTTGGTTTTAAAGTCAAGTAATGTTACTCCTCCAACTAACTTTATTCTCCTTCACTATTCTTTGGGCTTTTGTGGATCTTATGCCTTTCTATATTTGTATAAACTTTAAAAACCATCTGTTCTCTCTGCTGTGGCCAGGGAGTGCAGTGGAGGATGGCCCAAGTGTTTGGGCCCTGGACCCGCATGGGAGACCAGGAAAAGCACCTGGCTCCTGGCTTCGGATCAGCGCAGTGCGCCAGCCGCGGCGGCCATTGGAGGGTGAACCAACGGCAAAAGGAAGACCTTTCTCTCTGTGTTTCTCTCTCTCACTGTCCACTCTGCCTGTCAAAAACAAAAAACAAACAAAAAAACCATCTGTTGATATACACACAGTAACTTTCTGGGATTTAAATTGTGATTGCATTGAATCTAATCAAATGGGAAGAACTGACAACTTGATAGTATTGAGTCTTCCTATCCATGAATATGGGATATTTCACAATTTGTTGTACTTGATTTCTTTTACCATTTTCCTCATGTTAGCTCTTTTACATGTTTTATGAGGTTTATATCTAAGTGTTTAATTTTTTGTGATATTATAAATGATACTATGATTTTAGTCAAATTCTACTTGTTTATTATTGGTATAAAAGGAAGTGATTAACTTTATATTATCCTTTCTTTCAAAAGGAGACAGGAAGATGGGGAGGGAGGGTGAGAGTGAGAGAGATATATACTCTGTCTGCTGGTTCACTCCTCAAATGCCTGCAGTAGCCAGGTCAGGGCCAGGCTAAAGCCAGGAGCCCAGAACTTAGTCTGGGTCTTCTGTATGGCTGACAGAGATCTACATACTTGGGCCATTACTTGCTGTCCCCAGGGTTGCACATTAGCAGGAAGCTGGAATTGAAAGCAGAGCCAAGAATGGAATGAACTGTGGCACTCCTATATGGAATGCAGGGGTTCCAAGTAGTATCTTAACTGCTGTGTCAAAGGCCTGCCCTGAGTTGATTAATCTACTACCTTAATATTATTGATTACTAGTTTGAGGAGTTTGCTGTTCTTACTGTTTTTCTTTCAGATTTTTATATTAGATGATCCTCTCATATGTGAAGGAAGACAGTTTTGTTTCTATTTTATGGTTTAGAGTTTTTTATTTCTTTTTCTTATTCCTTTTCCACAATAGTGTTGAAAAATATTTGTGAGAGAAGACATCCTTGCCATATTCCTGATTATAGATGCTTTATGAAACAGCACAACTAATTTATATATAGAATATTAGTCTCTCTCTCTTTGTTTGCCTTATTTAAATTAACTGAGTATATCTACTTTGAGGTTTTATTTAAGTGAACTAAATGAAAACTCAGTTTAAGGTTTTATTTCCCGATTCTGTAGTGCCATATAAAATTTCCAGGTGATTTCCCTGGAGTGCTGTGTTGAGCGTGAGACCTGAGAAGTGAGCATATGCTTCTAATCTTTGACTGTGGCATCCCTTATAACCAGTCTTTGCTGTTCACATACCGTAGGTCCACAAAGAGACAGTAATGCTCTCTTTATTCCCTTGAATTCTAAGTCACCTCTAATTCTTTCCTAGGTTGTGCTTCTATCCTTCTATTCCTGTGCATTGTTAGATTTAGGGTATCTCTTTAAGGCCTGAAATTCCCCAGTGCTGTGCTAGGGAAGTGCCCTCTGTACCAGGATCAAAAATCTTACCCGTAGTTTCTGCTTTTTCTGATCTCCCTCATCCTACCTTTTGAAAAGGAAGGGGAGTGTGGCACATGCCTTATCTCAAGGATATGTTTTCTTGGAATTTGGTTTCTTCTGTTTGACTACCTGTCCACTCATTTAATTTTGAAGAAAATAAAAATGTTTTAAATTGACTGAAATTCCCATTTTATTGTTGATTTGGTTTACCTTAGTGAAAGAAATTTGGGCCATTTTGTGGTTCTTTTTTATATCAGTATTACTTTATCTTAATAAGTTATAGAATTGTAAAATATTATTCCTGGAAGAAACATTTTAAAGGGATTTTCTACAACCTAAGAATGTCAGTATATGTCCTTTTTTGTTGGTTTGTTTTTAAAGTTTTATTTATTTATTTGAAAGTCAGAGTTACACAGATGAGATGCAGAGAGAGAGAGGGAGAAAGAGAAAGAGAGAGTCTTCCATCCACTGGTTCATTCCCCAGTTGGCCGCAATGGGTAGAGCTGCACAGATCTGAAGCCAGGAGCCAGGAGCTTCCTCTGGGTCTCCCATGCAAGTGCAGAGGCCCAAGGACTTGGGCCATCTTCCGCTGCTTTCCCAGGCCAAAGCAGAGAGCTGGATCGGAAGTGGATCAACTGGGACTTGAACTGGAGCCTGTATGGGATGCTGGCACTGTGGGCAGCGGTTTTACCTGCTACACCACAGTGCTGGCTCCTGTATGTCCTGTTAATGTAAGAATTGGAATGAGAGGACAGGTTTTATGACTTCTTGTTTCTTGCTCTTTCCTTAAAAATAGATTGCTTTTTATTCTGTGTTACGTCTTGCCAGTTATTGGACTCTAATGTATGACTAATTTGTATTGAATTTTTATTTTACTGTATATGTTCTGTTAATATGATTATACTGATATTATTCGTGAAATGAGTTTCTTCAACAAAATCACAGCATGTAGTCATTTTAGCTCTGAAAGCCACTAGGGGGGTTTTGCAGAGTAAAAAGGTAGTGCAAAAGTGGGAATCGAAAGTAGAAACTAGAAGAGAAAGGATGAGACTGAAAAAACTATAAAAACTGAAAACTCTCATTAGGGTAAATTTACATGGAATTTAAAACTCTTAAAGTTACAATGTTTAGAAAATATTAAGTACTCAAAAAACTCAACAACAGAAACAACCAATCTGGTTGAAAGGACAGAGGACCTGAAAAGATAGTTTTCAAAAGGAGAAATAGAAATGGCCAAGAAGCATATGAAAAAATATTCAGTATTGAAACTTAAATGAGATATTATCTTCCCCTGTCAGAATGCTGTTTCCAAAAAGACAGAAAGTTAGAAATGCTGGCAAGGCTGTGGAGAAAGGAAAACCTTCACACCATGTTGGCAGGAATGTAAATTAGTGCAGTCATTGTGGAAAGAGTTTGGAGACTTCTTAAAACATTAAAAATAGAACTGCCATATGATCTAGCAATCTCACCATTGGCTATATATCCAAAAGACATGAAATCATTGTATCAAAGAGATACCTGGTCTAACATGTTTATTGCAACACCATTCACAATAGCAAAGATACGGAGTCAACCATGTGTCCCTCATCAGATGAATGGATAAAGAAACTGTGCAATAAATACACAATAGAAATACTATTCAGTGATTTTTTTTTTTTGAAGATTTACTTATTTGAAAGTCAGAGTTACACAGAGAGAAGTAGAGGCAGAGAGAGAGAGAGAGAGAGAGAGGTGTCTTCCATCCGATGGTTCACTCTCCAATTGGCCTCAATGGCTGGAGTTGCGCTGATTCGAAGCCTGGAGCCAGGAGCTTCCTCCAGGTCCCCCACGTGGGTGCAGGGGCCCAAGGACTTGGGCCATCTTCTACTGTTTTCCCAGGCCATAGCAGATAGCTGGATCGGAAGTGGAGCAGCTGAGTCTTGAACCAGTACCCATGTGGCATGCCAGTGCCACAGGCCAGGGCGTTAACCCACTGTGCCACATTGCCGGCCCCACTATTCAGTGATTTTTATAAAAGTGAAATTCTGTCATTTACAGCAGAATGGCTGGAATTGGAGGATGTGATGCTGATGAAATAAGCCAGATGAAGAAAAGCAAATACCACATCTCCTCCTTGATATGTGGAAGCTAAAAAAAAAAATGAAAACAAACACAAATCAGAAAACCTCAATCTGAACACAGAATGTTGAAAACTAGACTGGAAAGGATAGAACGAATTTGATTTAAAGAAAAAATTTGGAAAGCTGGTTGTGATTCAGTAATTGTGACAAAATACTAATATGAAATATTAACCATACTGCAAGTGAGGTGTAAGGGTTTATATGGGAATAATTTGTATTACTACCTCACAATTTTTGTTTTCTAAATTTCAAAGTATTCTAAAAAATGTTAAAATATGAAAATAGTTTCAGTGAGTAGTGTTAAGTAGCTAACATGGTCTTTTGAGTTTTGTAAACAGATCAGTTGAGGGATGTTATGTAAGAATGTGCTTCTAAAAGTGTCTGGAAAATGGTATTAAATGTGAGTTTATTTTTGGTCCAAAGAATTTTGAAATCCCTGCATATGAAAGATCTTCAGAAAGTTCATGGAAAATGTTTACTGTGAAAAAACTGTGGATTTCAAATTTTTTACATTAAAATTAATATTTCTAAATTTCATTTGCCACAAGCTTTTTTATGTACTCTTGTAGTTAGAATATGAAGGCTCCCAAATTATTAAGAAACATAAGGATTATGGTTATATTTGCAGTTTTTTTTAAAAAAAGTCTATATTGCCGGCACCGCGGCTCACTAGGCTAATCCTCCGTCTTGCGGCGCCGGCACACCGGGTTCTAGTCCCGGTCGGGGCGCCGGATTCTGTCCCGGTTGCCCCTCTTCCAGGCCAGCTCTCTGCTGTGGCCAGGGAAGTGCAGTGGAGGATGGCCCAAGTGCTTGGGCCCTGCACCCCATGGGAGACCAGGAAAAGCACCTGGCTCCTGCCATCGGATCAGCACGGTCCGCGCCGGCTGTGGCGGCCATTGGAGGGTGAACCACCGGCAAAAGGAAGACCTTTCTCTCTGTCTCTCTCTCTCTCACTGTCCACTCTGCCTGTCAAAAAAAAAAAAAAAAAAAAAGTCTATATGTGCATATGTTTATATAGACATGAAGACACACATACAAAGTGCTTGGTTACATTCACTTGCCTTTCTCAAATCTAGGTTTATTGCAGTCCTTTATTATATTAATGCTTTTCTTGTTTTTTTTTTTTTTTTTTTTTTTGAGATACAGGGTGAAAAATTCATTTGAATGTGCTCTGTTGGCTGATTTTCTTCCATACTTTTTAATGAATATCTCTTTAGTGAATAAATTTCATGCAGGTGAATTTTTAACAGATAAAGAACACAGTTTACAGATTTGTACCTTTTATTGCAATTTTCCAGATCAAAGCTGCTCTAGCCCAATTCACAGATCTTCTTTTATTTCTTTCTCAATTGTTAGTCTTCAATTTTTGTGGTAAAATATGTTCTACTTGTTCAAGTTATTGAACTGTTTAAGTTTTCCTTCATTTTGAACAGGTATTTTCATATAGGTAATTTCATACAGGTATGAAATTAATGTAGATATTTCTCATTATTATTGATTTAAAGGAAATAATTTAATGAAATGTCTTCCGCTGCTTTTTGCTATTTTTTAGGAGTGGCAGAATTCTATTCAGAAGAATGCAGGCCTTGCTTTTATTGAACTTGTGAATGAAGGAAGGTAATCTATTTTCTATCAATTTATATTTTGCTTTAAAATATGGTTGATATTTCTCCATAGGAACTTATATTTGGAGGTTTTTTTTTTGGAGTCAATAATGTAGTGGAATTCCTAAGAAACTGATTATTAAGAATATGTGTGATTATCTTTGCAGTCAGTCGTATGGTAGAGCGCTAATGCATATTGTTTGTTAAAAATATGTCAACATTTAACCACTTTGTTACTTCTTTCATGATCACATGCTTTTTGATAAGGTTCTGATCTTTATATTTTAGTAAGTGTGACTAAGTTTGGCAAAAGTAAAATGATGGTACCATTTGCAAATATAATGAAAAGCCATACTTGTTTGGACTCCAGTCAAGTTGTGTTAATGTTTGTAGAGCCAATAATTCGATGTTTATGTTATCTCTCTTTTATCATAGGCTGGCCATATGAGGGAGGGATAACAAGTTTCAGTTTTTGCTGTGATGCACTGAGAAGGGGCTGGTACCCTTTGTTTTTAGTAGAAACAGAAGAATTAAAAAAAATATCTAGTAGAAAGGAGAAGGGAGGAAAACACAAAGTTGAAAAGAGTTAAAATGGAGAAAATAAATATGAGAAGTTGAAAGAATAAAAGGGTCAAAGTAAGAATGAGAAAATGAGTTGACTGCTTTGTATCTGTTGTCTTGTAGCTGGTTTTGTATTTTTGGCATTGGCCACCCAGAGTGTAAGTTTAAAGTGTGACTGGCTGCTCTTGCAAGTAGTATTCTATGAAAAGGTATTGTTTCAGGAATATTCTTAGTAGTTTTGGCTAGTGTTGTTGAGGGATTGACTGTATCATTATTGTAACGATTTGCACTAACAAGTAGAAATCCAGGTTTTATCTTACAGAAAATGGAGAAAGAGATATTAATAACTATTTGGTTTTAAGTACTACTAAATCTTTCACTCAAGTAATTGTGGGTGTTCATGAACTGGTAGTGAAAGCAAGCAAATGATTGTAATTATAATGACTTGTGCTAAATTCTGTGAGAGACATGTGGAAGTACAAGGTATTAAGGAAGCATAGAAGAAAAAAAAAAGAGTCCTTAATTTGGTTTGGAAGAATCAGGAAAAACTTAACCAGAGAACATGATTCTGAGAGATAATATTTTCAAGGATTAGTAGGGTTAGTCATGTGGATGTTAAAAAGTGAATATCAAGGCTAATTTGGAGGACGTTTGTGTGAAAAGGATTCCAAATAGAATGAGCAGAATATCTAAAAACATTATGGCATGGGAAAGAATATAGCATATTCAGGTGTTCACGTATGTGTTGCACTAAGGATGTATTGTTGGAATAGAATTTAGTGTTTGAATCATAAAAAGCCATATTTGTACTTTTCTCTAAAGATAGTGGGATGGTTTGGAAGATTTTAAGCAAAAGAATGTCATTATAATATTTGTCTGGAGAGAGAACTGGCAGAAATGTTTAGAATGGGTTGATGGGGAAGAGAAGTGATTAAAGTCAAGAAGAACATTAATCCAAACAGAGCTAAATTGTGGCCTGGCATTTGGGAAGGAATAGATGATCAATAAATATATTAGTGATTGAGACAAGTACTTTAGTCTTCCAGCAAAAATTTCAAAGAATTTATTCATCAAAAAAATTAAGTTTGGGGATGAATTTCAGTACTGAGGGATTGGATACTATTAAAGTTTGTATATGAAAAATAGGTGACAGGAGTTATAGATTAAATATTTGTTTTATATAATGCAGAACACTAGCAGATTTTCTATAATTTATGCCATTGTGTAACTGAAATTCTTGAGTCTCTTTTTAAGGAAACTTCTTATGAAGGGCGGTTTTGATTGTTGTTGAGTATGTTAACTGTGAATACCTTTAAGTTTGCCTATTGAGAGATCAGGCAACATTGCCTTAGAATTAAGACCATTGCCTTTCAGAGTAACTCTGGTTGGCTTCAAGTTTCCACTCTGCTATTTGGCAAGCATTTTTACCTCACTGAGTCTCAGTTTCTTCATTCATTAATTCAGTCAATAGTTATTACCTACTATATACCAAAATTTTTTCTTTTGAAAATTATTTATTTTCATTGTATTTGAGAGAGACAGACTTAATATTCAATCTGCTGGTTTACTCCCCAAATACCCACAATTGCCAAGGCTGATCAGACCAAAGCCAGGAACACAGCTCAAAATGGATCTTCCATGTAGGTAGCAGGGACCTATATCAATTTGAGTATGATGTGGCATGCAGGTATACCAAACAGCAACTTAACTGCAACTCCAGACACCTGTGTTCAAAAATTTTTCCTGTTGCTGATTATACAGCAATCTTAGATTCCATAAGCATTGATGGACTATAAACAAAAATAATAAATAAGAGGTAGATTATTTAGTTTGTGAATTGTGGTGAATACTATGCTAAAAGAAAATGTGGAGGCAGGGTGAGGGCAGTGAAGATTTTTTGAAGGAAGGATAAAGGGTTGACAGGGTTTGCAATTTAGAGTGGTCACGTTGAACAGATGACATTTGAGCAAGCACTTGAAGCAAGCAAGAGTTAAACATGGGGGCATGTAGGGGAAAGTATGTCTAGTCCTGGGGAACAGCAAGCATAAAGGTGAGAGCTTCCCTGGTATGGCTGAGGAATGAGGTGAAGATAGTGGGAATTGAGTGATCAAAGCAGACAATTGTAGAAAATGAGTTCAGAGATAAAATGAGGGTAAGACTCTCTGTAGAGCTTTGCCATTATTCTTGTCGGAAATGACATTTGTTGTAGGATTTTAAGAAGAAGAGGAAAACAATTTAACTGACATTTTCAAAGATTTACTGGCTGCTGTGTATGGGAATTTAAGGATAGAAGCAAAGAGATCATTTAGGGCGCTATTGTAATCCAACCTAAACACAATAGTGACTTGAACTCCCATAGTAGCAGTAGAGGAGGTAAGAAGTGGTGGGCTTATGAATAGTTTTGAAGATGGAGTTGGTAGTTACTAATGGATTGGATGTGACTTATGAGAGAAGGCTAGGACTGAAGTATTACTCTTAGGATTTTTGGCCTGTGTAACTGAAATGATATTGTTTCTATCAAAAAGTATGGAGAGGACTATGGATTAATGAGTTATTGGGAAAATCAAAAATTCAGTCTGGAAATAATTGATTTTGAGTTCTCTAGTAGAAAGTAGAGATGTTAACAGTGACTAGTTCTGTTTCCAGGACAGAGATAAATTTTGGGTGTTATAACATGCAGATGATATCTGATTCCTTGTGACTAGACAAGTTGATTAAGTTACGAGAATGAATACTGAGATTTGGCCACTGACTTTAATAACATGGAAATTGTTTCTGACTTAGATAGAAGGTGTTTCACGAGAATGATGTGCAAAAGGAAGCCTGTTTGCAGTGGATTTCTCAGAAGGTAGAAGAATGGGAGGAGAGGAATGCAAAGATAGTGATATAAAGTATCCTTTCAAGGACTTTTGCTACAGAGTTGAGCAAACAACATAAAGGGAGTGGTAGCTTGCAGGGTGAAATGGAATCATGGAACATTGTTTTGTTTTGTTTTCCTAAAAGAGAGTAAGAAAGCTAACGGTTTGATGGTGATGGGGACTAACATTTGACAGTGGAAAAATTCATGTAGTAAAAAAGGGAGAATTTCTAGAGTGACAGTTTTAAGTGAATTATAGAGTAAGGGAGTTTGTGTCCAAATGGAAGGAGTGTCCTAAAATACTCCTTCATACTCCTACCATATATGGATGGACCATATATGGTAACACACAAGAAGACGTTTTATGTTATTACAGAGGTTGGTAGGTAAATAAGGAAGTGGAATGAGAGTTGGGCTTAAAAGAATTTAGACTTACCAAGTATATGTCAATGGAAGGAAGATGAGAGTTACCTATTATGCAGGAAGGTAAATGCAGTTATGGACCACGGGATTACTATTAGGCTGGATGGAGAGAAGATGACAAATAAGAGATTGAGTGTATGTGGAAATGACAGGATGAATGCATTGGAGAGCTAAAGACTCTTTAAAATTTTAGTACTAGGAGGAGTGAGCTATAATCCAGGGAAATGATAGAGTGAGAGGACTCTAACCAGAATCATGCAGTTATTTGTAATGATGATCAGCACATTGCAATGCAATGAATGACTGAGGTAGAATGAAGAACAAGATCTTAGAAAGAGAGGAATTTGGAGAACTGACAGACCAGGATCCTGATTATATTTGAATATCTTATCTTTAAAGAACACTTACCATCCCTCATCATTGGTATATCTACATGGCCCCAACTAATTCTGCTTTACTTCTTAATGAATTTAGCTCTGGTAACTGTCACTTTCTTCTGTACTGTTTCTAACTAATTCTTGGTGATTTCATCCATATTGTGGCATCTATGAGCATTTTGTTCCTTCTTGTTGGTGAACAGCATTGCTTTGTGTGGATGCACTACATTTTATCCCCCAGTTGATGGGCATTTGGATTCCTTTCTTTTTGGGGGAATATTAGGAATAATGCTTTGAGTATTTGTTTACAAGTCCTTGCATGATACATTCACATTTCTCTTGAATAGATACCTGGGGAATTAGAACAGTTAGGTTGAATGTCAAGTTTAAAATGTTTAACCTTGTAAGAAACTGCTCAGTTCTTTTCTATAGTCCTGTAATAATTTACATTCCCACCAACTATGTGTGAATCTCACAGTTTGTACATGTTTTTTCTCACATACACACATACACATACATCAGTTCATTTGATTAAGAGTCTTCATAGTGGCCGTCTCATAGGAGGTTTTATTGATAATTTCCTTGATGATTAGTAATGTTGAGTATTTTTTCATTTGTCAGTTGGCTACTTTTTAAAGATTTATTTTATTTATTTGCAAGGCAGGGAGATCAAGAGGGAGAGACAGAGAAAGAGATCTTCTGTATGCTGGTTCTTTCCCCCAGATGGCCACAATAGCTGGGATTATGCCCTACTGAAGCCAGGAGCCCAGAACTTCATCTGGGTCTCTGATGTGGGTGGCAGGGACCCAAGTCCTTGGACCATTTTTCACTAATTTCCCAGAACTGGATCAGAAACATAAAAAGCAGGACTCGAAGTGGCATTGCATGCAACAGTTGAACCCACTGCCCCACAACTCTGGCTCCCAGAAAATGTATGCAATAAAATATTTTTTATTAAAATGATTACTACATTTTGTGAAGAAATTATTCCTCTTACGTTTTTCTCAACCATGCTTATGCAGAGTTACAGGTTGTTATTTCTTCTTGGGAAAGTAATACTTTAAATGACTTATTTATTTTCATATCATCTGTATTCATAATACATTTTCTCTGATTTCTCACCTTTGTTTAGTTTCCCATAGTTAGAAGCTGGCTTCTTTACTACCTAGTCCAGCCTTTACCTTTTAAGTATTTGAAATGAACAGCATTGGAAACAAAACTAACATTCATTAGTGAAATATTGAAGGTGGTATTTGCTATCTTTTCTATTTTTTAAGGTGTAGAATATACTTAAAGGGAACAATTCAGAAGTTTATTTTTCTAAATCTGTGAGTTTGTGTTTCCTCTTATTAATATTAAGTACCTTGAGGTTAAATGAGTTTATGTAGGAATAGATGTGTTTGTGAAGTAGTGTTGAACTATTTGTCTTCCATCCCAGGGCCCAGGGGCAAGAAGAGTAATAATAAGGAATTTTCCTTTTTCTGTGCAGATTAGCCATTTTGCTTTTTTTTTTTTTTATTGTATAAGTCTGACCTGCCTTGACCTCATTTAAAGAGTAGCTGCTGTAAATTTGGTCTTTGATCAATGTTTTATTAGTGTAAATAACACGAAGACCTTTGTATACAGGCTACAGCATAAGGTTTATTGGACTTGAAGGGTATCATTAGCAAATCGATTACTTAGGTCAGACATGAATAATTGTTTTTTGGTAGAAATATTTTTCTTAACTTACATGTTTTAATAAGATATTTTATTAATACATTGTATTGATAGTTTTGAGTTCAATTATTAATATTTTGTGTTAAATGCATTGCATTTTAAACAAATTTACTTTATAGATGAGTTGTATATCTTTGATGAAATGTAGGAAGAGAAAAAATACATAGAATAAAAGAGTACAGTTAAAAAATAGAAATTCCCTACATATTCTGAGCAGGAAAGAATTTTATAATTCCTGAATGATTATATTGTTGGATTTTATGGTATCTTGAATCGTTATCATCACTTCTATTTAGCTTCAAAATATGCAAGTAGTTGATCTAAAATAATTTATTTTTGGGAGGCACAACTTTCTTTTTTGTTTTTAAAGATTTATTTACTTTACTTGAAAGTCACAATTACACAGAGACAGGAGAGGCAGAGTGAGAGAGAGAGAAGAGAGAAGAAAGAGAGAGAGAGAGAGAGAGAGAGGTCTTCCATCCACTGGTTCACTCCTCAGATGGCGGCGATGACTGGAGCTGCGCCGATCCGAAGCCAGGAGCCAGGAGCTTCCACGTGGGTGCAGGGGCCCAAGGACTTGGGCTATCTTCTGCTGCTTTCCCAGGCCACAGCAGAGAGCTGGATTGGAAGTAGAGCAGCTGGGTCTCGAAACAGCGCCCATATGGGATGCTGGCACTGAAGCCGGCAGCTTTATGCCACAGTGCCGGCCCTGCACAACTTTTTTTAAAACAAGTAGTTTTGAATTCTTTAAGGAATATTAAAGCTGTTTTTTGTGGCATCACATTATTTAGAAAATAATGTACAATTATCACAGTTAACTTTGACCCTTTGAATGGAATCTGAGTGTTCAGTTTATACTAAATTCAGGTGTAGTAGCTCATATTATTATGCATATGGGCTTCAGCTGATTTGTGTACTGGATTTGATTTTATCTTAGCCACTTTTTAAAAAAAGGATTCATTTATTTATTTGAAAGAGTTACACAGAGAAAGAGAGTCAGAGAGAGAGGACTTTCATCTCTTGGTCACTCCCCAATCGGCCACGATGGCCAGAGCTGCGCTGATCCAAAGCCAGGAGCCAGGAGCTTCTTCCGGGTCTCCCACTGCGGTGCAGGGGCCCAAGGACTTGGGCCATCTTCTGCTTTCCCAGGCCACAGCAGAGAGCTGGATCGAAAGTGGAGCAGGCAGGACTTCAACCTGTGCCCATGTGGGATGCCAGCACTGCAGGCGGCGGCTTTACCTGCTATACCACAGCACTGGCCCCACCACTTTTTTCTTGACCTTAAAAATGTATTTAATTGAAATTGAATTGAACAATGTATTCGATTAACTAATTCCGGTAACACTGTTGTTGATATTTTAAAATTCAGTGGTTTGTCAATGAATCTTGTAAGGCTTTTCTCATTTGGATAAACAGGCATTTTGATTTCTTATTGTGCCTTTCTTACTACTATTATACTTAAAGTTTTTGGTGACATTACTTGTGGGGGAAAAAAAAAACACCTGGCACCTCAGTACAGGAGTGCTTACTTTTGCTGGCAGATAAATCTGGTGCTGGGTTGCCACCTTTCTTTCTGCTTGCCTGCTTGTGATCCACCAAGCAGTATTTTCCAGAGCATTTTAAGCTTCTGATACTGTTCTAAGTAACTCTGACAGGTTACTCTATATGACTTTACTCAGTGAATTTTGTAATACTTTGTTGGTGGCTAGATTCCTATTTCATAACTTTGAGTGGCTTGACTTATGCCTCTTAGCTAGAGGGAATGATGCATTGGATAAAATTGATCTTCCTGTATTTTTTGTCTACTTAAGTGACCCTGATTTTGTTCTTAAACCCTAAAATTCTGGAATATCAGTGCAAATTCTGTGAGTAAAATTTTTATAACTTTAAATGTAACAAATCCTATGGAATTTCATCATTCATGTAACTAATTTTCTTAAATTTTCCTCTTAGTTTCTTCTCATTATTTCTATTTTATTTATATTTTAAGGTAAAAAAGTTCCATTGACTGTTACAGTTTAACATTTTTGATTGTAAAAATCAAGGAGGTGGTAGACTGTGAAATGTAATTTGAAGGTATACTATTTGTGAAAAATTCTAAAATTTAAATTATTATCTTAAATTTTATAATTTGTTAAATATGTAAGTAAAATAATCTATCATTATAACATTTGGTTTATTTTACTAAAAATACATTTTGAGAATTCTTGTAAGGCCTCCTAAGATTTTACTCCCACATCTACTGCTGCAACTCCTCTCTTTTCCTCATCCATTGACAGCACAGAAAGGGCATATCATCCCACAGTGTGGAGTACATTGCTTAATTATTCTCTCGGGGTAGCCAGCAGATGCTTATTACAGCAATAACTCAGACTTGTATCCCAACATGTAAATAGCCCTCATGAAAGACATGATATTTCCAGTACTAATACGCTTGTCTGTCTCTTCAAAATTCAGCTGCTTAGATTGCACTTTTGCCTTCCGAGCCTTCATTTGGAATCTCCAGCATTTTTCTTCACTTTTCTAACTAGCATTGATTACTAGCAAATGTCTGTGGAATGAGTGAGTAGAGGAATGAATGGAAGAGAAGGTGAAAAGGAAAAGGGAGGGAAAGCAAGAGAGAAAGAAGCCAAAAACATTTTATTTTATTCTGACACCCTTGGTTGTTGTTTATATTTTGGTTGTTGTTCATATTCTGGTAAAAATACAAAAGATATTCCTTGCACTTAGGTAAATAATGTGGTGGTTAGAATATATTCTTGTCTGTAGCAATGGAAAATAAAATTTGAATTGCAGTCAAGATTATCTTGTCAAACCCTAAAGTATTAAAGAACCATATGCTTTCTAGTTAAAGTTTTAAATTTGTATTTCTAGTAAAATATTATAAATAGTTTTTTTTTTTAAGTTTTTTGTTTTAAAATTTAAGGAAAAGTGACAGATGACAGAGACAGAGACAGAGAGCTCCTATTGGAGCTGATTCCCAGATCAGATTGCCTGTGATGACCTGAACTGGGCTAAAACCAGGAGCCTGGAACTCATATGGCTGGCAGTGATCCAGTTACATTCTGTCATTGCTACATCATAAGGTCTCCATTAGCAGCAAGCTAGAGTCAGGATCCCAAGCCAGGTATCAAATCCAGATACTTGGCTATTCTAAACCTCTGCTCTCAGATGTGAGATCATTGTTCCAAAGATTAAACAGAGACTTTATTTCTATTTACTTCAACCCTGATCAAATTGATAAAGAAGAGGCCGGCACTGTGCTGTAGTGGGTAATGCCTTTGCCTGCAGTGCCGACTTCCTGTATGGGCACTGGTTCGAGACTCAGCTGCTCCACTTCAAATCAAGCTCTCTGTTGTGGCCTGGGAAAGCAATAGAAAATGGCCCAATTCACTGGGCCTCTGCACCCACATGGGAGACCTGGAAGAAGTTCCAGGCTCCTGGCTTTGGATCATTCCAGCTCTGGCCGTTTGTTGTGACCATTTTGGGGAGTGAACCAGAGGATGGAAGATCTCTCTCTCTGCCTCTGCCTTTGCCTGTCTGTAACTCTGCCTTTCAAAAAAATAAGCAAATCTTTAAAAAATTGATAGACTAGTTTTCATGGGTGGTTTAGATGTTATGGTCTTTCTTCTTAAAGGTTAGACTATTCAAATGTTTAGTTTTTGTGAAGTGTTAATATTTTTTTCGAAGATGATTAGAATTTCCCCCCATTAGTTAGAATAAATATATGTTTGGTTTTTTTAATATGTTCATGTGTTTTGATTTAAGGCAGTAATTTGTTCAACTGTAAACTTATTTTTAACTTTTAATTTTCTACCTTGATATCAGTTTATAATTAATATAATTATATATTTATAATTAATATAGCATATTTCTTTTTTTAATATAATTATGAAGGCATTTTAATTAAAAGTTACACTTTTGAACTTCATAATGAAAATTTATTCCCTTAGAACTCCAGAAATGCTGAACTTGTGAGGGGCCAATGCTATGGCATAGCAGGTAAAGGGGTAAAGCTGCTGCCTATGTTGCCAGCATTCCATATGCCTGCTGATTCTAGTTGCAGCTACTCCACTTGTGATCCAGCTCCCTGTTATTGTGGATCCCTTTTCCCTACATCCTTACCACTACTTGTGACCTTTTGTCTTTTTTTTTTTACATTTTTTTTAACTTTTATTTAATGAATATAAATTTCCAAAGTACGATTTATGGATTACAATGGCTTCCCCCCCATACCGTCCCTCCCACCCACAACCCTCCCCTTTCCCACTCCCTCTCCCCTTCCATTCACATCAAGATTCATTTTCAATTATCTTAATATACAGAAGATCAGCTTAGTATACATTGAGTAAGGATTTCAACAGTTTGCTCCCACACAAAAACATAAAGTGAAAAATAATGGATGATTTTTTTTAAATGATGATGAAATCAGATCAGACCTATTGTCATGTTTAATCCCAGTGAGAGTCAAGTTGGGAGTTGATAATTTCTTTTTTTTTTTTTTTACAGAGGATCAGTTTAGTATACATTAAGTAAAGATTTCAACAGTTTGCACCCCCATAGAAACACAAAGTGAAATATATTGTTTGAGTACTCGTATAGCATTAAATCTCAATGCACAGCACATTAAGGACAGAGATCCTACATGAGGAGTAAGTGCATAGTGACTCCTGTTGTTGACTTTACCAATTGACACTCCTGTCTATGGCATCAGTAATTTCCCTATGCTCCAGTCATGAGTTTCCAAGGCTATGGAAGCCCTCTGAGTTCTCCGATTCTTATCTTGTTTAGACAAGGTCATAGTCAAAGTGGAGGTTCTCTCCTCCCTTCAGAGAAAGGTACCTCCTTCTTTGAAGACCTGTTCTTTCCACTGGGATCTCACTCACAGAGGTCTTTTTGCCAGAGTGTCTTGGCTTTCCATGCCTGAAATACTCTCATGGGCTTTTCAGCCAGCTCCGAATGCCTTTAGGGCTGATTCTGAGGCCAGAGTGCTATTTAGGACATCTGCCATTCTATGAGTCTGCTGAGTATCTCACTTCCCATGTTGGATCACTCTCCCCTTTATTTATTCTATCGGTTAGTGTTAGCAGGTACTAGACTTGTTTATGTACTCCCTTTGACTCTTAGTCCTTTCATTATGATCAATTGTGAACTGAAATTGATCACTTGGACTGGTGAGATGGCATTGGTACATGCCACCTTGATGGGATTGAATTGGAATCTCCTGGTATGTTTCTAACTCTACCATTTGGGGCAAGTCAGCTTGAGCATGTCCCAAATTATACATCTCTTCCCTCTCTTATTCCCACTCTTATGTTTAACAGGGATCACATTTCAGTTACTTTTCAACACTTAAGAATAACTGTGTATTAATTACAGAATTAAACCAGTCATATTAAGTAGAACAGACAAAAAAACTACTAAGAGGGATAATGTATTAAGTTGTTCATTAACAGTCAGGGCTATGCTGATCAAGTCACCGTTTCCCATAGTGTCCATTTCACTTCAGGAGGTTTCCTTTTTGGTGTTCAGTCAGTTGTCACCGATCAGGGAGAACATATGGTATTTGTCCCTTTGGGACTGGCTTATTTCACTCAGCATGATGTGTTCCAGATTCCTCCATTTTGTTGCAAATGACTGGATTTCGTTGTTTCTTACTGCGGTATAGTATTCTAAAGAGTACATATCCCATAATTTCTTTATCCAGTCTACCGTTGATGGGCATTTAGGTTGGTTCCAGGTCTGAGCTATTGTGAATTGAGCTGCAATAAACATTAGGCTGCAGACCGCTTTTTTGTTTGCCAATTTAAATTCCTTTGGGTAAATTCCAAGGAGTGGGATGGCTGGGTCGAACGGTAGGGTTATCTTCAGGTTTCTGAGGAATCTCCAGACTGACTGCCATAGTGGCTTGACCAGTTTGCATTCCCACCAACAGTGGGTTAGTGTCCCTTTTTCCCCACATCCTCGCCAGCATCTGTTGTTGGTAGATTTCTGCATGTGAGCCATTCTAACCGGGGTGAGGTGAAACCTCATTGTGGTTTTGATTTGCATTTCCCTGATGGCTAGTGATACTGAACATTTTTTCATGTGCCTGTTGGCCATTTGGATTTCCTCTTTTGAAAAATGTCTATTGAGGTCCTTGGCCCATCTCTTAAGTGGGTTGTTGGTTTTGTTTTTGTGGAGTTTCTTGATCTCTTTGTAGATTCTGGTTATTAACCCTTTATCTGTTGCATAGTTTGCAAATATTTTTTCCCATTCTGTCGGTTGTCTCTTCACTCTCCTGACTGTTTCTTTTGCAGTACAGAAACTTCTCAATTTGATGCAATCCCAATAGTTGATTTTGGCTTTGACTGCCTGTGCCTCCCGGGTCTTTTCCAGAAATTCTTTGCCTGTGCCAATATCTTGAAGGGTTTCTCCAATGTTCTCTAGTAACTTGATCGTGTCAGGTCGTAGATTTAGGTCTTTAATCCATGTTGAGTGGATTTTTGTGTAAGGTGTAAGGTAGGGGTCTTGCTTCATGATTCTGCACGTGGAAATCCAATTTTCCCAGCACCATTTATTGAATAGACTGTCCTTGCTCCAGGAATTAGTTTTAGATCCTTGATCAAATATAAGTTGGCTGTAGATGTTTGGGTTGATTTCTGGTATTTCAATTCTGTTCCATTGGTCTGTCCATCTGTTTCTGTACCAGTACCATGCTGTTTTGATTACAACTGCCCTGTAGTATGTCCTGAAATCTGGTATTGTGATGCCTCCGGCTGTGTTTTTGTTGTACAAGATTGCTTTAGCTATTCGAGGTCTCTTGTGCCTCCATATAAATTTCAGCACCATTTTTTCCAGATCTGAGAAGAAGGTCTTCGGTATCTTGATTGGTATTGCATTGAATCTATAAATTGCTTTTGGGAGAATGGACATTTTGATGATATTGATTCTTCCAATCCATGAGCATGGAAGATTTTTCCATTTCTTGGTATCCTCTTTTATTTCTTTCTTTAAGGTTTTGTAATTTTCATCGTAGAGATCTTTAACGTCCTTGGTTAAGTTTATTCCAAGGTATTTGATTGTTTTTGTAGCTGTTGTGAATGGGATTGATCTTAGAAGTTCTTCCTCAGCCGTGGCATTGTCTGTGTATACAAAGGCTGTTGATTTTTGTGCATTGATTTTATACGCTGCTACTTTGCCAAAATCTTCTATGAGTTCCAATAGTCTCTTAAGTAGAGTTCTTTGGGTCCCCTAAATAAAGAATCATGTCATCTCAAAGAGGGATAGTTTGAGTTCTTCCTTCCCAATTTGTATCCCTTTAATTTCTTTTTCTTGCCTAATAGCTCTGGCTAGAACCTCCAGAACTATATTGAATAGCAGTGGTGAGAGTGGACATCCCTGTCTGGTACTAGAATTCAGTGGAAATGCTTCCAGCTTTTCCCCATTCAATAGGATGTTGGCCGTGGGTTTTTCATAGATTGCTTTGATTGTATTGAGGAATGTTCCTTCCATACCCAGTTTGCTTAGAGTTTTCATCATGAACGGGTGTTGTATTTTATCAAATGCTTTCTTGGCATCTGTTGAGATAATCATATGGTTTTTCTTCTGCAGTCTGTTAATGTGGTGTATCACATTGATTGTCTTGCGCACATTAAACCATCCCTGCATACCAGGGATAAATCCCACTTGGTCTGGGTGGATGATCTTTCTGATGTGTTGTTGCATTCTATTGGCGAGAATTTTATTGAGGATTTTTGCATCTATGTTCATCAGGGATATTGGTCTGTAATTCTCTTTCAGTGCTGCATCTTTTTCCGGCTTAGGAATTAAGGTGATGCTGGCTTCATAGAAAGAATTTGGGAGGACTCCCTCTTCTTGGATTGTTCTGAATAGTTTGAGGAGAATTGGAGTTAGTTCTTCTTTAAATGTCTGGTAGAATTCAGCAGTGAATCCATCTGGTCCTGGGCTTTTCTTTGTTGGGAGGGCCTTTATTACTGTTTCAATTTCTGTCTCAGTTATGGGTCTGTTTAGGTTTTCTATGTCTTCCTGGTTCAATTTAGGTAGGTTGCATGTGTCCAGGAATCTATCCATTTCTGATAGGTTTCCCTGTTTGCTGGCATACAAGTCCTTGTAGTAATTTCTGATGATTCTTTTTATTTCTGTGGTGTCTGTTGTTATGTTTCCTTTTTTATCTCTGATTTTATTGATTTGGGTCTTTTCTTTTTTTAGTTAGTTGGGCCAATGGGGTGTGGAGAGTTTAATTACAACGTGTTGTGGTGAGGATCTCTTTTGGTCGTGTTTATTAGGGGTTCTGTGAGCTTCCTGTACTAGGATTTCTCTGTCCTTCTCCAAACCTGGGAAATTTTCTGCTAATATCTCACTAAAAAGGCATATTTCTTTTACAAAAGAGATTTATTTACTTGAAAAGCAGAGTTACAGAGAGAGAAGGAGAGATAAGGTTATGGGAAGAATTTTTATGCAGACAGAGATAGTGAGCAAAAGTAAGATTTATTGAAATGAAAAGCATCCTTCCACAGCAGTCAGGAGAGGGCTCCAAAGGAGGAGGTGCCCGGGAAGCTTGTCCATCCTGGGTCTTTTATACACAAAAGTGGCTACCTAGATTTAGCCAAGCAGGGGAGAAGCTGAATAGCTAACAACCAAGGAGAGGGCTAGAATAACAACCAATCAGGAGGCTGGAATAAGAACCCATCAGTGGGCTAGAATAACAACCAATCAGAGGCAAAGACAAAACCCATCAGAGGGCTGAGATTGTAATCCTAACTAGCTTGCTCATGATAAAACTATAAAACCCATAAGTGGGGTAGGGATTGGTAATTTTGAATAGCTTATTCTCTGATAAAAAAGCAAAATGTTGCTTCAGGCAGCCTCTGAGAGGAGGCAAGCACTTTGTGCATTCTTAAAGGGACTCTGCTGCTTTTCTTCATTCTGACAGGAACCTGACTTAATTGCCTATTAGCCTGTACCACCCCCTCTGAAGAATGAACATTAACTGCTGTTAGGGGTGATGACTGGTCTGCCTGTAGCAGAATATTTCTCTTAGAATCTTTCTGAGGGTTCCTAGTAGAACACAGAAAGCTGGATCAGAAGTAGAGCAGCTGGGACTTGAACCAGCTTTCAAATGGGATGCTGGCATTGCAAGCATGGCTCAATCTGCTTTGCCATCACTGGCCCAGCATACTTCTTTTAACAAATTTTGCATACGGAGCCTTCCTTTGGAAACTGTATGGGGTTTTATGTTCAAATGAATTTTCTGTGATTACTTTTTGAGTTTGCTTTGTTGTTGTCTGTAACAATGGTGATTTTTTCACCTCCTACATACCTTAAATTCCACGAGGTTTCAGGACTTTGAATGCTTCTCAGTACAGGATTGTTGATTGATCTTTTTTGCAAGATTCAATGTGTATAGATTTGGGAAAAGATGGTTTAGATTCTATGGTATGCCTATGGAAATTGACTATTAGAAGTTTTATAGACTTATGTATTTATTTAAAACTATAATAGCTCATTTATAAATGGAATCATTTATTAAATTAAATCAAATAAATATTATAGAAAAAATGGTATAGCTTCTGACTTTGAGCTCTGTAGTCCTAACCTAGCTGCATATCTATCCCATATCAGTATGAAATGCTAAAGCAATGCTACTGGCAGTGAAGAGACCAAGACAATTGCAAGAAAGGAGAAGAGTATAAACATTTTGCAAATGAACTAAAAGTAGGGAGTAAGCAGAACCATCTTCCTATGTTTTACTTTTCTGTATATAGCATTTTCTCTTTTTTCTTCCTGTGTGTTTCTGGATAATAAGTCTTTCTTAATCATTCTTTTATACATTTTTAGTTATTTGAAAGGCAGTGAGAAAGAGAGAGAGAAAGAGAAAATGCCTGCATTCACTGGTCCACTCCTTAATTCAGAATATGCCAGCCTTACACAGCAGACTCATAGAATGACAAATATTCTAAACAGCATTCTGGGCTCAGAGATGGCCCTTAAGGCATTCAGATCTGGATAAAAAGCCCATGAGAGTATTTCAGGCATGGAAAGGCAAGACACTGTGGCAAAAATGACTTACATGAATGAGATCCCAGTGGAAAGAACGGGCCATCAAAGAAGGAGGTACCTTTATCTGAAGGGAGGAGAGAACTTCCACTTTGCTTATGGCCCTGTCTGAATGATGTTGGAGTTTGTGGACTCAGGAGGCTTCCATAGCCTTTACAGCTCATGACAAGAGCTTCTGATGATCACTGATGTCATAAATAAGAGTGTCAGTTGTTAAATCAACAACAGGAGTCACTGTGCATTTGCTCCCCATGTAGGACCTCTGTCGTTAATGAGTTATACTATGAGAATTAACAGTAAAACTTGTCTTCAAACAGTACTTTATACTTTGTGTGTCTGTGGGTGCAAACTGTTGAAATCTTTACTTAGTATAGAGTTGATCTTCTGTATATAAAAATAATTAAAAATGAATCTTAATGAAGAATGAGATGGGAGAGGGAGGAGATAGGACAGTTTGGGGATGGGAGGGCAGGTATTCCAAAAGCTGTACCTATGAAATTTTTATTTATGAAATAAAAGCTTTAAAAAGAAGCAAAAAAAAAAAAAGCAGCAACATGAGAGAACAAAACAAAAAGAATATGCCAGCTTGCAAATTGCCCCCTTTCCTTCTATTGTAGCCTTTCTAATATTGTGAGGTTTTTTTTTTTTTAAGATTTTATTTATTTATTTGAGAGCGAGAGAGAGTTACAGAGTGAGAGGGAGAGACAGAGAGAAGGGTCTTCCATTTGTTGGTTAACTCTCCAAGTGGCTGCAATGGTCGGAGCTGTGCCAATCTGAAGTTAGGAGCTAGGAGCTTCTTCCGGGTCTCCCATGCAGGTGCAAGGGCCCAAGGACTTGGGCCATCTTCTGCTTTCCCAAGCCATAGCAGAGAGCTGGATTGGAAGAGGAGCAGCTGGGACTAGAACCAGTGCCCATATGGGATGCTGGTGCTTCAAGCAGGGGATTAACCCACTGTGCCACAGCACTGGCCCCTGTGAGTTGTTTCTAAATGCTCAACCAAGTGTTATCATGCAAAAGAAATTTGGAAAAAGCAGGTCATTGTCAGGCTGTGTCAATTTTATTAAATTTGACATTTATGAGTATATTGAGTTACTGAACTCATATTCTCAGGCAGAATTCCTTTACAGAGGATTTGCTATTTCCATTCCAATTATATTAAAGTATATGTTATATTGTAGTCTCCTTGAGCAAGGATATTGCTTTCCAGAAGAAATGGATACTACCTGGGCTAGATCTCAACTGAGAAAGATCTTGTTTGGCCTTAAATGTCTTTGAAACCCATTAAAAATATTTCAGGACACATTTCACAAAGTACTCACTGATTGGTCACGAGTCTGTTTTTTGTTTGTTGTATTTATTTGAGAGAGAGAGGAAGAGCAAGAGAGAGTGTCCCCATCCCTTGAATCACTCCCTCAAGGCCAACAAACAACAGGAGGCCAAAGTCCAGAAGATGCTCGCTAAATCCACATCTCCCAAGTGGGTGGCAGGAATGCAGTCACTTTTGTCATTGCCACTGCGTCCCTGGTCTGCATTATCAGGAGTCTGGAATTGGGGGCAGAGCTGGGACTTGAATGTAGGCAACCTGACATGGGACACGAGTGTCTTAACTGATGACCTAACTGTTAGGCCAATCACTCACACCCCAAGCCTGGACTTCCTGAGGTATCAGACTTGTGTTTATTGTGATGTTGAAACTTTTACATCTCTTATTCAAAGTCGTTACTGAGTGCTTAACTCCAAAAGGTATCTATAAGGGTTTTCGTGATCCTGATTTATTGAATATGCAGTGAGAGAGAGGGTGAGTGACACAGAGGTAGAGAGACAGGTAGGACACAGGTATCCCAGCAAAAATTCTTTACTGTAAGAATAAAGGTTATATTGACTTATAGAGACTATATTTCTAAATAAGTAAGATTAGATCTTTGTTTTATTTGGTATTAAGAAAAGGGAACCTTTAGTAGTTCTCATATTAAAGAAAACCTTTCTAAATAATTTTTCCCATCAGTTTTGCTTTGTGACTATTCTTTGTAGTTAATTCTTAGGAAATTACCATATTAGGATTATCAGTTTAGGCACATTATTTCCACATTCTCAATTATTAAGATGTAGAAAGGTGGTAACTTTTCTTTCTCATCAATGGTCATGTTTAGTAGAGAAAATCTGACAGTTGCTGCTAATGGGGGTCACAGAAAGCCCAGGAAACACAGCAGTGATATTGGAAAAGTCTTGGTGAAAATGTGTATATGTGCTTACCCAAGGTCTAGACTAGTATAATCAGATGTGGACAATGGGCCATAATGTAGTTATGGGAGACGGTTGTCATCATTACTGTTATTTATTGAGACTTTAGTGTGAATCTTTTCTAGTTGGTCACTTGATAGGGCTGTTTGTTTCCTAAGGCTGACACAAGTGTTTTTTTTTTTCCTCCTTCTTGCACTGTAAGTATAAATTATATATAGTTTTTCTTCTAATATTAAGATAGTGAATCATCTTCTGCTCTGCATTTAGAGATTTAATCTACCTTTCAGTGAACTCAACGTTTTGAGACGGCTTTTTATTATTAAATGTTAGCTTGATTTACATTTAATTCTTTGCTTGAAAGAATAGTTTTTACAATTGTTAGATAAAATTGCATTATTATTTAAATTGTATTTAAATACTGTTTAACTTGTACATTTAGGAAAATAAACATAAATGGAGAAAATTGGCCTCTTGGAAAAGTAGAAACCAATTCATTTGGGCATCTTCTTAGCTCAGTTTATGAAGTCATTTTTATATTTTCCTTAATAAAAGAAAGTGGGTCATATTTGTATATTTAACTCAGAAGTGTGTAGCTGGACTTCTAAGATACATACTTAAAATTTTTTGTAAATTTTGAAGGCAAAGCTATATGCTTCTCTTCTATGAAAATATCATTAGCTATATATAGCCTAATGAAGTTTTATAACATTCTTTTAAATAAATCAGGCTAGATAAGTAATTTTGTATTAATGCTGCCTATATATTTTGAACTAAAATTTTTGATATAGTTAGAGCCAGCCTAAAAACTCTAGGGCATTGTTGCTAATTGCTTAAACTTAGATACTTGAAAACATTTGACTTGAAATATTTCCACAAACCTGAATAGTACCTTTTAAATGCCACAGTGGATGAAAAAGGTGAGTAAAGAATATGAAATGTATGTTTTTTCTTTTTGGATAATAGAGTAATAAAAATAGAATTCTAGTAGAGCTTTTATAAGATACTTTATAAACAGCATAATATATACTATACATACAATAAATATTAGTATAAGGTAGAGATAAAATAAATATATTTGTAAGATGAATGTAGAATATTCCTTCAAAAGAGGATTGGGTTGGGTTTTCAGTAATTCAGATTTGGAAATAAAGAAAGGACAAAAAAAAAGGAAAAGAAAAAAGAAATCAAGTTTATGGAGTATGGGGATGTGGGATGGTTTATGACACTCTTCTTGTATCATTCATTCATACCTATTTTTTTTTTTTTAACAGGCAGAGTGGATAGTGAGAGAGAGAGACAGAGAGAAAGGTCTTCTTTTTGCCGTTGGTTCACCCTCCAATGGCCGCCATGGCTGGCGTGCTGCGGCAGGCGTGCTGTGGCCGGCGCACTGCGCTAATCTGAAGCCAGGAGCCAGGTGCTTCTCCTGGTCTCCCATGGGATGCAGGGCCCAAGCACTTGGGCCATCCTCCACTGCCTTCCTGGGCCACGGCAGAGAGCTGGCCTGGAAGAGGGGCAACCGGGACAGAATCCAGCGCCCCAACTAGGACTAGAACCCGGTGTGCCAGCGCCGCAAGGTGGAGGATTAGCCTAGTGAGCTGCGGCGCTGGCCATACCTATTTTTTTGAGTGTGTTTTATGTAACATACTACCCTTGAGTCTAAAAAAGTGATTAAGTTTGTGCTGTCAGAGGAGAGAACAAATAATAAACAAGTAAACAAAAAATATAAGACAATTTACATGATAGTAAATGCCTAGAAGGAAATGAATTAGGTTAATGTTATGAGAGTAAAGAGCTGAAAGCTTTAGGGAGGCCAAGTATGATGTTTAGGAGCAACTTACAAAGGATAGCCGCTTGATTTTGGAAAGAGAAGTAGCTAGCCATTTTGAGATCCAGATCACATTTTAAGGCAAATAAACAGCAAGAACAAAGGCTTAAAAGAAGGGTATTATGGTGTAGTGGGTTATGCAGCTAATTGGGATGCTCCCACATTCCATATTGGAGTGCCTGGGGTCCAGTCCCACCTGTGTTTTCCATCCAGCTTCCTGCTGATGGGCTTGGGAGGCAGCAGATGATGGCTCAAGTACTTAGGTTCTGTCGCTCCCCCTCTTCGTGGAGGAATGACACAGGACCCTGCGCTGTTCTTTCGTCTGCTCGGCCCTCCCCGGGTTTGCTGCTGGTTCTTCCCGGGTTGGCTACTATCCCTTCCACCTCCGTGGAAGGGCAGTTCCCCCTGGCCACATTCCCCACTTCCGCAGGGGAGCGGCACACCGCCAGCCGGCTCTTCGGGGGCTGCACAGGTGTTCCCCTTAGATGTTCCCCATAGATGTTCCTGGTGCATGCCGTCTCTCTCCTCCTTTATAGTCCTCCTCCGCCAATCCTAACTCGGCTGCCCACACGCCGAGTACGCTGCTCTCCTCCAATCAGGAGTAGGTCCTACAGTTTATTGGTTGAACTGGAGGCAGCTGCGTAGAAGCTGTTTTCTCCTCTCCCAGCGCCATATTGTGGGAGAGCAGATGCATAGAATAAGTCTTAATTCCAGTAACAATATAGTCCGAGTTGCTCCCCACAGTGGGAGAGCAGATGCATAGAATAAGTCTTAATTCCAGTAACAGTATAGTCCGAGTTGCTCCCCAGAGGTTCCTGCCGCTTATGTGGGAGATCTGGAAGGAGATCCTGTCTCCTGGCTATAGCAAGGCCCCGCCCTGACTATTACATGCATTTGGGGAGTAACCAGCAGATGGAACATTGATCAATATTTCTCTCTTTCTCTCTGTCTGTGTCTGTCTCTCTCTCTCATTCTCTCTTTGCCTCTCCACTTTTCAAATAAATAAAACTTTAAAATAAATAGCATTCTTTAAGAAGAGAAAAATATTTGCAAATCATTTAAACAAATTGACCTCCATAGTAGCTAAAACAAAGTAAGCAAGGAAGGAAGTAAAATTTGGAAATGTTAGTGAAATACTCAGTTTTCAGATCTTTGTAAGCTATGCTAAGAAATTTGTACCTGGGCCAGGCATTGTGGCTTACTGGGTAAAAGCACAACCTGTGATGCTAGCATCCCATGTGAGTACCAGCTGCTCCTCTATCCAATCCAGCTCGCTGCTTGATGCACTTGGCAATGTAGTGGAGGATGGCTTAGTTCCTTGGGCCCCTGCACTCATGTGGGAGACCCAGAAGCTGCTCCTGGGTTTAGTTTGGCCCAGCCCTGGCCTTTGCGGCATTTGGGGGGTGAACCAGCAGATGGAAGATTCAGTCTCTCTCTCTTTCTCTCTCCCTCTCTGTCTTTGTAACTCTGCCTTGCAAGTAAATATAAAAATAATAACAAATTTGTAGTTAATCTTGTAGGGTTTTTAATCTTGCAGAGTTTTTTAACAGAAGAGTGACTTGTATAACTTACGGTGGATTTTCTTTTGATACTAGAGTTAAAATTATGACAAATTATACTCAGCATGAAATGCACTATTTTAACAATTTTAAAGTATACATTCAGTGTCATTAAGTACATTAACATTGTTGTCACCTATCACCACCATCTCATTTCCAGAACTCTTGTCATTGTGTAAAATGGAAATGCTATACTCCTTAAACCATAACTCCTTGTTTCTCCCTATTCCCAGTCCCTGAAAAACACCATTCAACTTTCTGTCTCTATTAATTTGACTACCTTAGGTACTTCATGTAAGTTGACACACAGTATATATGTCTTTGGGTTGATGGCTTGTTTGACCTAGCATAACCGTCTTCAGAGTTTATTCAATGATGTAGCAGAATGATTACAAGGTGTCCAACGCGTAACAAATCTTCCCAGGCAGACAAATCAATTAATTCACGAGCTTTTATTGGGATTCCGCTCCCAGGCGAGGTTCTCCAGTCCCAACAGAGCAGGGGCTGGGGAAGTCATGCGTCAGAGATTGGGAGGGCTCCTTTTATAGATTCAGGGCATGGGGGTTAAAGGTTGAGGCGGGTCTGGTCCTCATTGGTTGACCTTTAGGCACCCGCGGAGACCTTGACAGGGACTTTTCTTCCCTGGAAGTACAGGTAGGAACTCTCCATTCTCGGAAGTATAGGCCTTCCCTCCTTGTGGATCCCAAAGCTACCATCCCGACCTTTTGATGATAGGAAAGGGGGCGATGATGAGTCTCTCTGGCTACTTCCTGCTGACTGGGGATGTCGTCTACAGGGGCCTGCTGGGGGTATCTTGGGGCTTCGCAGGGACAGGCACGTATGAATGGAGAAGCATCTGGTTGACTGCCTGGTTGCTGAAGGCCTTGGTTCATTCCATTATCACCTGCTGTAAACACTTAAACAGACACTGTTGTATACAAGTCAGGGTGAGAATAGCAACCAGTGATCCTAAGGGTGGCATTAACCAGGTAGTGAAAGGATTTCATAGAGAGGAAATGAGGGGGGTCTCTGGACCCTTGTGAGGATTGTTTGATGGACGTGATTTAAATCTGATCCCAGCCAACACTGGGAGAAAGGCCACTCACCTTTTGCAGGTAGAGGGGTTTGTCTGTAGAGAAATTCTGAATAATCATACAACATTAAGTAGAGGAGAGGACCATCAGTACACACAGGTTGGGAGTAGAGTCATTGATGTTAGAGTACAAAAGGGCTAGACAGGGTCTAGAACAAAGGACAGAGTCATTATTAGATAACCCAAGAAAGATACTATCTAAGCCACGAATAAGTTCTCTGATTGAGAGGCAAATAGAACCTGACAGAAGGGGCTTTGATAATAATCTGGTGGGCTTTAGGCCTTGTAAGTTAAGAGGCCCAGATCTGTCTGTCTCTTCACATGGGATACATCCTAAGGGAGGGGTGAACCTCCTTGGAGAAGGCACCCTGTTGACTTCCATTACCCAGCTGGCATAGGAGGAGAGCCGGCCAGGTAAAGGCAGGTGGCATCTCTAACAGGAAATTTACAGTTCTGCCTGCAATGTTGCTGACCCTATTTGGCTGTCTCCTCTCAGCAGTGGTGGTCACCTTGGAAGCTGGGCTGAGTGAAGAGCTTTTCAGCTTAGAGCCAGTAAGATCTGTGGCTCTGACCTGGGCGTCCTTCGACCCCAGAGTAGTTCCATTTCCAGTGACCCAGCTCTTGGCTGGCAGAGCTGCCAGGGCTCTTCACAAGCTGACTTCTGCCGAAGCCCAGGCTTACCACATTGCAAGCCACTGCAGTGGACTGGCCTGTTGGGTCTCCTTGAGGGCAGATCACTGTACAGACCTACATTTAATAGGCCTGCCACCTGTCTTTACATTTCTGATGCCTAGCTTTCTTCTCCTCCTGATTTTTGTTAAAGCAGACCAGAGGATGCAAGTCAAGGGGGTGCTCAAGTCCCATCTCTATCTTTGTGGCCCAAACTAGAAGTCTGTAGTCACAGGCATGTTCTGATAGTGGTTTTTCTGAGGTAGATAATGCCCATGAGGAAAGCTGTCTCCTCGCTTTAAAACTTTAATTTTAGCAGTTTAAATTTATGGGCAATCTTATCTATAAGCCAATTAAAATGAAAATTTTCCCATGTAGACATACAGTATGTATACACATATGACATAACATAATAGAATAGCAGATTCAATACTAGCTTTTTAAACTCTTTAACTGTTTTTTTAATTTACCAATTGATTTGAATTACTTTCTGCTCTTTGAGGGGCCAGTGTGGTATTGTGATGCAGTGGGTTAAGCTGCTGCCTATGATGCTGGCCTTCCATATAGGCACTAGTTCAAGTCCCAGCTGCTCTACTTCCAATCCAGCTCCCTGCTAATTCACTTGGGAAAGCAGCAGAGGATAGCCCAAGTGCTTGGGCCCCTGCCACCCATGGGGGAAACCCGAATGGAATTTTAGGTTCCTGGCTTCAGCCTTTCCCAGCCAGGTTCTTGTGGCCATCTGGAGAGCGAACCAGCATATGACAGATTTCTGTCTCTGTGTCTCACACTCTCACTCTCTGTAATTCTGCCTTTCAAATAAAGAAATCTTGCAAAAAAGAAAGGAAAAAGAAATGGACCAAGAGTAGTATAAGAGATATGAATTTGGGAATGAGTAGTATATGGATGAGGTCATTTAGATAGAGAAAGGACCTTAGAACAGAACCCTGGGGTACTCCAAACTGTAAGGTAGTAGAGAGGAGGAGGATGTATCAAAGAAGAGAGCAGTACATAGGAGGAAAACCAGAAAAGTGCTAAATGTTGTTGAGGAAAATCGGGGAAGGAAATGTTTTAAGAACTTTAAGGTACTTTTCAAAAGTATTTGTATATAACTTTCTATATTGGTATTTGTATATAACTTTCTATATTGCATTGTAACTCCTTGTGGATAGTTTTGTACATGTTTGTATTCCTTACAGTTAGTAGCTTAGAAGTTCCTGGCAGAAGGGGATGTTCAGACTTTATTTTCCCTGCAAGTACTGCTGGTCCCCCTGCAGTGATCATGCACCATTCTATGCTTTGGTAATATAAAGATAATTCATACATGTTTGGTGCAATTTCTAATGGAAGATAGATTTATAAATATATAATTATGACGGTTTTTTACAGAGTGATAGCATAAATAAGTACCACTAAGGAGGTGTAGGATATTAGTTCTCTGGATAGAAAACAGGTGTTTTGTAGTGACATTCACTTTTGAATTTAGCTTTGAAGGATTGATAGAGTAGGCAAGACAAAATATGAACTCTGGTCATTCCCACAGCCAACAGACAGCAGGAATAGAGGAAAAGAGGTATAAGTGAATAATGCATGATGTTTGGGAAAGCAGTTCCTGGATTGGTGTGCTAATAGGGTAAAGGATTAATGCAAAGTAGTTTGGTTTGGAAGCCTTACAAAGGTGTCTAGTCTCTTTTGTAGAATAAGGAAAGGTGGTTAAATCTTGTGTATGGTGATGATCAGATCTTCATTTTTATAAAGATGACTGATTAATAATTGGTAAAAGTAATAAGACTAATGGAAAAAATTGGATAGTTTGCTATTCTAATAATTGAAGTGATGATATTGAGTGCCTGAAGGACAATGGAACATAAGGTGTTAATGGTGGTAACTTACTTGGAAAAATAGATAGGAATGATTGGGGGCTTTCATTTGCTGCTTCATTATTAAAGTGTTGCGTGACTATTATAGCATATATTATTTTTATGCTACTGAACCAGAAAGATGAATTAAACATGTAGGCAGAAAATTATCTCTCTGTCTCTCTTATCCATTGAGGTTTCCGTGGCAATAGGTGGCCATTTTGAAAAATAAATGGCAGGAAGAGGTGCTTTAGTTCTCTTCAAAATATAACACCCAAGTATTTCTCTCTTCACAACTTTGTTCATATCCTTTATCTGGAGTGTCTTTTCCTACCTTGTTTGTTTTGACCTTTATTTAAGGACACACATACATACATATATGATCCAATCATACAGATGATATATGATTTAATCATATATGATTTTAATATATATGAATATATATTTAAGGACATATTTATATTTAAGGACATATATATATATATATATATATTGTTTATTTGAAAGACAGAATGACAGAGAGAGGGAGAGAGAAAGAGAGTGCAGAGATCTTCTATCTGCTGATTCACTCCCAAATGCCTGGAATAGGCCAGGTCAAAGCCAGGGACTAGGAATTCCACTGGGTCTTCCAGGTGGATGGCAGGCAAGTATTTGAACCATCATCTGCTGCTTCCCAGGCATGTTAGCAAGAAGCTAAATTGGAAGCACATAGTAACCAGGACTTACACCCAGCCCTCCGGTGGGCATTCTAAGCAGCAGCTTAACCTGCTGTATTCCAGTGCCTGCCCTTTAAGGCCCATGTTTATACTATAGGTCTGTTTTTAGAAGTATTCTCTCTTTAGTGGCTCAGAGTAATCTTTGCTTCTACAAACTATAATGGCAAACATAAACTTATATTCTGAATTTATCTATTGCTGCATAACTAATTACCCCCAAGTTTGCATTTAGCCAAGGCTGCCCATGTCAAGAGCTTTGGGTGGATTACTGATGTCGTAGGTAAGAGTGGTAATTGCTAAATAAACAGCAAGAATCACTATGCGCTAACTTCCCACGCAGGACCTCTGTCCCCAAAGAGTAGTACCATGAAACTTAATAGTAAAACTTGTTCTTAAGAATTACTTCTTTTTAGTATATTATAAGGAGGATATTATTGTGTCTCTTAAGTAATAGTTATATCTAAGAGCTCACAAAACATGTATCACCCTTGGATTCTTTTTCAAAGACAATTAAATTGCTAAAAGGAAAGAAGGGGGAGGAAAGAAGGGAAAAGAGGAAGGGGGGAACGAAATCACCTTCAAGAAGCAACAACATAGATCAGCCCTTGTATAGACTGTTGAGGAACACTTCTCTTAGCTTTCTTTACGCCATTCATTCTTTTTTTTTCTTTTTCTTTCTTGGATAAAACAGGAGAGGTAGCAGGAATGGGGGGGGGGAGAATGGGTAGGAGGGTGGGTATGGTAGGAAGAATTACTATGTACATAATGTTGATTTATGAGATACATACAAATTTTTAAAAATTTTAAAAACCAACATACATTTACTCTCTTACAGCTTCCATTTGTCAGAAGTCTGGGCTCAGCTTCTCTGGATCTTCTGCATAGATTTCCCAAGTCTTCAATAGAGATACTGGCTGAATCTCATTCTTCTTAAGAGCTTGGGGTCTTTTTCAGGCTCACATAATTCTGGAAAAATTCAGTTTTTTAGGAGTGTAGAACCGAAGTCCCCATATTCTTATCGTTACTTGGGGCTACTCTCACCTCCTATAGGGCCCCTATACTTCCTTGCCCCATAGCCTTCTCACAGGATGGTGGCTTACTTTTCAAGGCTGATAGGACCATCTCCCCAGCATACTAAGGCAGAGCTGTTACCCTTTGCCATATAAAGAAACCTAATTAAGGAATGATTATCTTGTTGTCTTTATCTTGCTTTATTTGGTAGAAGCAAGTACCAGATCCTTCCCAGATTGAACTCAAGGTGATGGGATCATATAAAGCTGTGATTCACTGGAGGTTATATTAGGTTATGCCTACTACCATACTTACAATAGAGTTCAAAACTGGCTAGGACTCCAGTGTACTCTCCCTTTTCCCTTCTAAAATGTAAGGAATGCTCATCTCTAGTGCTCAGCCTAGTTATTATAATACATATTAAAAGGCAGGTTAGAAAAATTTTAAAAGAGCAGAGTATTGGTTGTTTATTGTAGCAGGCAAGATGATTGTATCCCATATTGGCATATCTAGGATTGATTCCCAGCTCTTGCTCCTGACTCCAGCTTCCAGCAAAGTAAGCCCTGGGAGATGGCAGTGATAATTTAACTAATTGGATCCCTGCTACCCATGTGGGAGACTTGGATTGAGTTCCTGGCTCCTGGCCACGGCCTCTAGCCTGCACCATTGTTGGCATTTAGGGGAGTGAAGTAGTGGATGGGAGTTCTCTTCTCTCTCTCTCTCTCTCCTTCTCAAATCATTAAAAATAAAATTTAATAGAAAAGATCTTAAAGCAAAGAAGAAAGTATATTTTAAAAGAGCAGAGGATGCACTCAAAAGACTTATTCAAGTATAATATGGATGAATTGATGGATCCTTGATTTTTTTTTTTTTTTTTTGGACAGGCAGAGTGGATAGTGAGAGAGAGAGAGACAGAGAGAAAGGTCTTGCTTTTTGCCGTTGGTTCACCCTCCAATGGCCGCCGCGGCTGGCGCGCTGTGGCTGGCGCGCTGTGGCCACCAAGCTGATCTGAAGGCAGGAGCCAGGTGCTTCTCCTGGTCTCCCATGGGGTGCAGGGCCCAAGCACTTGGACCATCCTCCACTGCACTCCCTGGCCACAGCAGAGAGCTGGCCTGGAAGAGGGGCAACCAGGAAAGAATCCGGCACCCCGACCGGGGCTGGGATCCTTGATTTTTAAGGCATAGGCTGTGAAATAGAGAGCATACATTACATCAGGAAATATTGCAGAGAGAATATTGGTAATATTTGCTGATTGACTAGAGGACTGGAGGAAGGTGATAGAGAAGAGGGGAGAGACTAGAATAATTTTGAGGTTACTTGATTGGGAAATGAGAGTATGCTGTACTGTTGACTAATCAATGCAATAAATGTTTGAGTGCTGTGAGGCAATATGCTGATGTTAAATTCACGATGTGGTTTTAGGTCTCTGGAGGGAATCGTAGCACAAAGCAGTATTTCATATATACAGTATTGAAAGCCTTTGCTTTCTCTGTAGAATCCTAGGAAGTTATTCATTAGCAGGATTTTAAATTACACTGGGGATTGTTTTTATCAGTAATGCCTAAATGTTTAGTAGCATTTGAAAGAAGACCCTTATGGTGGCACTCTAGAATTGTAGACAAGATACTCCATTAGCCTCCAAAGTAGCTGGGGGATATTTTGGGGATAGTGAAGGTCTCACAGACTTATAGTTAAATTATAATAGTGTATCATGGAGAAATGGAGACATGGAGAAAATGACAGAAAAGCAAAAAAGCTTTTTATTTTCCATGATTTCCTATTTTCTTTTCTTTCAGTTATTGTGTATTATAAAACTTCAAAGAATAGAAAAATGTAAGGAGAAAGATGTAATTATCACTTGCTAACTTAGGAATGTGTACAGTTCTTCTAAAAAGGGCCAGATAGTACTTTAGGCATGGCAGGACATATGGTCCCTGTCACAACTGCTCAGTTCAATGTAGTACTGTGATTTGAAAACAGCCATCAACAATGGATTAAACAAATGGGCATGGTTGTGTTTCAGTAAATCTTTATTAAGAAAAACAGTTGGCCAGGGTTATCTACAGGCCATAATTCACTTGCCTCTGCTCGAGATCATTTGCAATTTGGTGTATTTTTCTTTCATATTTTCCCCAAACTCACATTTGCATGTAATATTCTCTAAGCTTCTGTTTCCACTGAATGCATACTGGGAACGTCTTTTGTTATCAGTTTAGAAGAATCTATGTTGTTATGCAGTTGTGTATTTTGGTTCTTTAAATCTTAAACTTTTGTAAGCAGTGTTGCAGTGTAACTCCATGTACACACGTATATCTTTTTGCGCTGGTGGGGACATGCTCATATGTCATATTACTAGATTAATTTTGTTTCAAGCCTATGTATATTTTTGACAAAAATGAGGGAGCTACCTTGTGAAGTAGGATAGGGTTCGTGCCATTGTTGATGACTGTGGAATCCAACTTTTGTCGCTGAGCATTTTGCTGTTGCAGTTTAGTCACTTTTGCAATATAAATTTTTTAAGAGTAATCCCAGCCCTACTCACACATCTTTCCAATGCCTTTCAAACAAAGGGGTTTAGAAAGGCTATTCATAATAAATGTGTTCTGGTAGCCTCCCATTTATATAAAATGAATGATTCTGTTGATGTTTATGGTAAGTAAATGTCATTATCAAAGCATTCATCAGAATGGGTTATTTGTTTATATACCCTGGACATTTTATTGACCAGTTAAGAACTGTGTGTTCATTATTAATGTCCCTATGAGTTGTTATATGGTAAGGTCTTAGGCAGCACCAAAGCTAACCATGTTTCAGTCTTTCCTCATATCACAGATATATTATTTAAAAAATTCTAAATCTTTACACAGGATAATTTTTACATTGTATATTTTTGTGAGGCTTTATTCAACATCACTCATGAAATTGATTTTATTATATATAACAGTTGATGCTTTTGATTTCTATATAATGTTTTATTACAGTAATATTCTACCATTTAAAAATCAGTTTTATTCTTAATGAGCATTTAGTATTTACTAGTGTTTGGCCTTTATAAATGATCACTATGCATTTTTTTAAGGTTTATGTATTTATTTGAAAGAGTTAGAGAGAGGGAGAGAAAGAGTGAAAGACATCTTCCATCTGGTTCTCTCCCCAGGTGGCTACAATGGCCAGGGTTAGGCCAGGATTAGGATAGGCCAAAGCCAGGAGACCAGAACTTCATCCAGGTCTCCCACATGGTGTCAGGGGCCCAAGTACTTGGGCATCTTCAGTTACTTTTCCCAAGTTCATTAGCAGGAAGCTAAATCACAAGTGGAGCAGCTAGGACTCAAACCAGCACCCATATGGTGCTTATGATCATTGCCTTTGTTATATAAGATTTTAAGAAATATATCCAAGATTTAATTTCCTTTTAGACTATAAGTATTACAAATATGTTCTCCTTTTCTGAAGTTTACTTTTAATTCTCTTAATAGTGGCCTTCATAAATCTGAATCTTTAACATAGTCCAGTGTATCAGTATTTTTCTTTATAGTGGGTATTTTTTGTTCTGTTCAAGAAATTATTACTTTAACAAAGTCATGAAGATAATCTCTTATGTGATGATTTAGAAGTTTTTTATAAATGTCTAGAAGTGTTCAGGTCTTGTCTTCATCCTTTTGGAACTGATTGGCTTGTACGGTTTGAGAAAGAAGTTAAGGTTACTCTTTTTCCATCTCAGCATTACAGGATTGATTTAGGACCAGTTATTTTATAGTATAAAATCTGTATTATTATCATTGTGCACTATTCCTCACTTCCTCCGGAATTTCTCAGCTATACTATGTTCTTTAAATTTCCATATATGTTTTAGAAACATCAAATTCCATAGAAAGGAGCCAGGTTATGGTATAAGGGGTGAAACTACTGCCTGCAATGCTCACATCCCATATCAGAGCACCAGTTCAAGTCCCTGCTGTCCCACTTCTGATCCAGCTTCCAGATGATGTGCCTGGGGAAGCAATGGAAGATGGTCCAAGTGCTTAGATACCTGGTATCCATGTGGGAGACCCAGATGGAGTTCTTGGCTCCTGGCTTCGGCCTATCCTAGCTCTGGCTATTTGAGGTGTGAGCCAGCAGATGAAAGATCTTTATCTGTATCTCTCTTCCTCTTTTTCTTTAACTGTGCCTTTCAAATAAATAAAATCTTTAAAGAAAAATTCACAGAAAGACTTGCAATGAATTCATTATATGTATAAATTGCTTTGTGGGAAAATTGATATCTTTATAATATTGAATTTTTCCCTTTATGAATATGTTATATTTCTTTCCTTAGGTCTTCTTTAACTTCTCTCAGCTTTTTCTAAACTTTTAATTCCATTTTCCCATGAAATTTTCTTTTCAACTTTTATTACTTATTTGATATGCTGGGGGGTGGGGTGGGCAAAGAGAGATGCTCCCATCTGCTGATTCATTCTAAATACTTGCAACAGCTGGGACTGGACCAGGCTGAAGCTGGGAACCGGGGATCCCATCCATGTTTATCATGTGAGTGGCAGGTACCCTATTATGTGAACTATCATCCACTGCCTCCCAGAGTCTGCATTAGCAGAGTCAGGAGCGAAAGCTAAGAATTAAACCTCCATGCTCATGTGGGGTGCAAGCATCCTAATCTGCTTCTTAACCATTAGGCTAAGTTCCTGTCCCTTCAGTAAGCATTTGTTTAGCTGTTTTTATATGTAGAATTCTAGTACAGTTATGTCATCTTTAATGCTTTTCAAAATAGACAAGTTATGTTTGCTTTGATGATAACTGTTAAATAGACTCTAGATGATTTTTGTATATTCACATTTACTACACTGACTTTTCTAAATGAAATATCCTTCAAGGTATATTTTATATCTCACATATTTTGGCATATTGTTTTCATTGTATTTTCAAGATGCTATGTCTTTGATTTGTGGAATTTTTTAAAAAGTATATTCTTTAAAAGTCAAACATAGAGTAGGTGGGCCTTCGGCTTCTGGGTTACTTATAAGGTTGCAATTAAAGTGTCGACCAGGGCTTCAGTTTCATTTGACTGGGGAAGAATCTGCTTCTGTGTGCCTGTAGTTGTTGGCAGGGTTCAGTTCCTTGTAAGTTGATGGACTGAACCTCTACTCCTTGCTGCCTGTTTGTTGGCTGCAGTGAGCCCCTTGCCATGTGGGCCTCTCCCTACTTCAGCTCCTAGCATGACAGCTTTCTTTTTTATTTTAAATCATCTTTTCTAAGATTTATTTATTTATTTGAAAATCAGAGTTAGAGAGACAGAGATAGATTTTCCATCTGCTGGTTCACTGCAGGGCTTGGCTAGGCTGAAGCTAGGTTCCAGGAGCTTCATCCGGGTGTCTCACATGGGTAGCAGAGGCCCAAACACTTGGGTCATCTTCCCTTGCTTTTCCCAGGCTATTATCACGGAGCTGGATCGGAGGTGGAACAGCAGGATGTCAACGGGGCCCATACAGGTTGTCGGTGTTGCCAATGGTGGTTCGACCTGCTTTGCTACAATCTATGGCACCTTTCTTTAGCTGAGACTTCAAGGAAGTCAGTAGAGTCTGGTAGCAAGATAGAAGTTTCAATCTTACCCAGTGTAACCATGGAACTAGTATCCCTTCTTGCTGCCATATCGTCTTGCCTAGAGGCAATTCATGGCTCCTTCCCACATCCTTTGGGAGAAGATTACATATCAGTGTGGATACCAGGAGGTTGAGGGAACTTGGTGGCTGTTTTAGAGCCCTTTGCACAGTTTTCTATATCGTATTTCTAGTAGAATTCTGTGTCTAAGAATATATTCAGCATGATTTCATAATTTGAAATTGTTTCACACTACTTTGTGATCCTGTATTGTGCTAATTTTTGATATGTGTTCTGGGTTTACCTGAGTAGAGTATCTATTCTTCATTTAATGAGTGTAGTGTTCTGTAAATGCCAGTAGATCAGAAGTGTAATCTTACTATTTGCGTATTCTTTAGCTTTGTATCTGCTCTGTCTAGTTGTAAGCCGTGATCTTGGGCACATACAAAGTTTGAATCTAAAAATTCTAAATTTTTATTTCTCTAGTTCTTTTATCCCCTATCTTTTGAGATGTTTAGTCCTTTTTTCTTATATCAATAAAGGTTCATTAACATTCTTTCACTTTTTCTTTAATTGAATTCATCTTCTGTGAAGTTATACTTTCAATCTTTATACATTATGTTGAAATTATGTCATTTGTAAGAAATATATATTTTTTAAAAATCTATTTGGTAACAATCATATTATCTCTCTCTCCCTCTCCTTCCCTCCTCTCTCTCTTTCTTTCTCACTGTAACTCTGCCTTTCAAAAAAAAAAAAAAAAAAACTACAGCATATTTGTATGGTTCTCAGTAGATATCACTAGTTAATAAAATCCTTATTAATTTTTATTTTTGTATATCCAGGTTGTAATTTTGCCATTGTATTATTAAGGTGCTTTATATTTACTGCATGTCTTGTTTTTCTTTTCTTCCTATATTTCTTTTTTTGAGCTACATATTTTTGTTGCCCAGTTTTTTTTTACCCTTAGGTTGTTCATTATGCATTCTTTTACATATCTTTAGTGGTTATATCTACAGATTGTAGCAATTTGTTATAAATTGATTCTTTTACCCATTTATGAACAGTACAAAGAGGGTTGTAAAACTAATTCATTTGCTTTCTCTTGCCTTGTTGCTGCTGTTTTGTATTTTAAGATAACAGTATTTTAGCATTATTATAATTATTGTGAATATTGAGGTTTTTTTAGATGTACTCCCATTTGCCATTTTCTTTTTTAAATTTTTACGTATATCGATTTTACATTGTACTTTTACATTTATTTATTTTAGTGGAAATGCTGAGAGAGAGAGAGAGAGAGAGAGACAAAGATCTCCCAACTGCTGCCCACTCATCAAGTGCTTCTTTTTTTCTTTCTTTTTTTTTTTTAAAGATTTATTTATATATTTATTTGAAAGTCAGAGTTACACAGAGAGAAGGAGAGGCAGAGAGAGAGAGGCCGTCCATCTGCTGGTTCACGCTCCAGTTGGCCACAAAGGCCAGAGCTGCGCCGATCCAAAGCCAAGAGCCAGGAGCTTCCTCTGGGTCTCCCACGTGGGTGCAGGGGCCCAAGGACTTGGGCCATCTTCCACTGCTTTCCCAGGCCATAGCAGAGAACTGGATCGGAAGTGGAGCAGCTGGGACTCAAACTGGCTCCCATATGGAATGCTGGTGCTTCAGACCATGGCTTTACCTCCTGTGCCACAGCGCCAGTCCCCTTATTTAGCTTTTATTGATAAGGGAAAACTGTTCCTCTACTGGCAGGTTCAGTTTTTTAGGCAGCCCATTGGATAAACTGATAAAAGGTTAATCAGAGAAATCAGAGATTTTTAGTCATATGTATTTATATGGATTTCACCAAAAACTGACTAAAGGAGATGGTCACAATTTGTGGCTTCTATACTATCTTACCATAGAGATAAGGGAGAAGGTAAAAGGTGTAACTAGGAAAAAAAAAAAAAAAAAAAAAAAAAAAACCTTAAATTTAAATGTACCCTTAGGTAAATATATAGGAGATACAGTGGTTTTGCAACAACACCTGTTTAGATGATTTCTTACCCTGGATGCTCAAGTCTTACCCTTAATAGGTGTCAGTCTTCCCTTCTTATGAAACTCCCAGGGGAAAGGATTTATGAATTCCTTTGGAGCCTATTCTTTTAGGCAGATAAAGGGAATTCAGAAAAGACTCTACACAGTGTTGTATTCTGGATCCCTTTGCTTTCATTGTGTAAAGCTTTGTTTTTTGAATTTGTTTTTAATTTTTATTTGAAAAAGAGAGAGATCTTCCTTGTGCTGGTGCATTCTCTAAATGCCCACAGCAGGCTGAGTTGGAACCGGCAAAAGCTAGGAGTCTACAGCTCCATCTGGGTCCCCGACATGGATGGCAGGAGCCAAGATACTTGTGCAATCATCTGCTGTCCCTCAGGTTGCACATTAGCATGAAGCAGGAACAGGGTGAGTGTGGCTACGACTCAAACCTCAGCACCCTGATATGGAATACAGACGTCCCAAATGGCTACCTCAGCTGCTGTGCCAACACACCCCCTCTGCAAAGGTTTTTGAATATTGTTACCTATTATTATTATTACTTTTTTTTTTTTTTTTACAGGCAGAGTGGATAGTGAGAGAGAGAGACAGACAGAGAGAAAGGTCTTCCTTTTTGCCGTTGGTTCACCCTCCAATGGCCGATCGCGCTGATCCGAAGCCGGGAGCCAGGTACCTATCCTGGTCTCCCATGCGGGTGCAGGGCCCAAAGACTTGGACCATCCTCCACTGCACTCCCGGGCCACAGCAGAGAGCTGGCCTGGAAGAGGGGCAACTGGGACAGAATCTGGTGCCCCGACTGGGACCAGAACCCTGTGTGCCGGCACCGCAAGGTGGAAGATTATTAGCCCACTGAGCTGCGGCGCCGGCCGTTACCTATTATTTTGGTTTAGCATTTTGAAGAGGTCATTGCATTCTTATTGGGCTTCCATCAGTCCTGTTGTTGCCTTTTGAAGGCAAGAAAACGTCTTTCCCTCTTGTACTTAGTTGCTCCCTATGATTTATATAACAACAACAACAACAAAAAAAATTGAGGGGTGGGGGGCTGCAACGTTCTGGCATAGCGGGTAAAGCTGCACTGGTGCCAACATCCCATATGTGTGCTGGTTTGAGTCCCAGCTGCTCCACTTCCGATCCAGCTCCCTGCTAATGGACCTGAGAAAGCAGTGGAAGATGGCCCAAGTAGTTGGACCCCTGCATGCATGTGGAAATCCCAGAAGAAGCTCCTGGCTTTAGATCAGCCCAGCTCTATCTATTGCATTATTTGGGGAGTGAACCAGTGGATGGAAGATCTCTCTCTCCCTCTCCTTCCCTCCTCTCTCTTTCTTTCTCACTGTAACTCTGCCTTTCAAAAAAAAAAAAAAAAAAAACAACTACAGCATATTTGTATGGTTCTCAATAGATATCACTGGATAATAAAATCCTTATTAAAATTTTTTTAATAGCTTTACTATTATATACCTGAATGTGATTTTCTTTTGTCCTGCTTCAGGTTTATAGCACTCTAGTTCAATGTGTTTTTTTTTTTTTTTCCCCCAAGTTTTAAAGAAATCTTGGCCTTGGGGCCAGCACTGTGGCACAGCTACAGCCACTGCTTGTGACACTGTCATCCCATATGAGTGCTAATTAAGAGTAATGGCTGCTATACTTCCAGTCCATCTGCCTCCTTAATGTGCCTGGGATAGTAGTGGAAGATGGCTTAAGATCTTGGGCCCCTGCCACCCCCATGGGAGATATGGATTGAGTTCCAGGCTCCTGACCTGACCTGTCCGTTGGGACCAATTGCAGAGTGAACCAGTAAATGGAAGATCTCTCTCACTGTTTTTCCCTCTCTTTGTAATTCTACCTTAAAAAAAAAAAAGGAAGAAGAAGAAAATCTTGGCAAATATCTTCTCAAGTCCTGCTTACTCTTTTTCTTGTACTTCAGATACAATTATATTAGACATTTTTTGCCATGTCCTGTGTGTCTATTATTTATTTTGTCAAGTTTTCATCAATTTTTTTTTGTATGTTTCAGACTAATTGTCGGCCGGCGCCGCGGCTCACTAGGCTAATCCTCCGCCTGCGGCGCTGGCACACCAGGTTCTAGTCGCGGCTGGGGCGCTGGATTCTGTCCCGGTTGCCCCTCTTCCAGGCCAACCCTCTGCAGTGGCCCGGGAGTGCAGTGGAGGATGGCCCAAGTGCTTGGGCCCTGCACCCCATGGGAGACCAGGAGAGGCACCTGGCTCCCGGCTTTGGATCAGCGCGGTGTGCTGGCCGCAGCTTGCCGGCCATGGTGGCCATTGGAGGGTGAACCAATGGCAAAGGAAGACCTTTCTCTCTGTCTCTCTCTCTCACTGTCCACTCTGCCTGTCAAAAAAAAAAAAAAAAAAAAAAAAAAAAAACACACACACACACAAAAAACAGACTACCTACCTTCCTACCTTTTGGTTAATGTTTCCTCCTTTGGTTGAGTTTATTAAGCTGATAAATGTATTCTTGTTTTAATTTTGTTCAGTACTTATGCAATTTCCATTCTGTTTTGAAACTCTTTATTATGCCTTCTATTGTCCTAAAAGTATTAACTACATTTATTCCAGTGCCTGGATATGAAACTTTACTTTGATTTTCTGTCTATTCCTTTTTATTCATTTGTTTTGTTGTCTCTTGTGCCTGTTAATTGGTGATTGGATGTTGAAAGTTTTTTTTTTTTTTTTTTAGTTGAAAGGGTAGATTTTAGTCTCTGTGTATTATCTTCCTCTAGAGATTTCTTTGGATTTCTGATTAACTAGAAATCATATCAGTTAGGCTAGGGGCTGATAGTGTTAATTTAGGGGCTGAGCTGATTCTAGGCTGGATTTTTTTAGTCTTTACTAGAGTTTGCTCTGTTTCTGTTTTGTATGTTCCTAGTATGTAGCTCTTTATGCTGGCCCTTCCTTGCATTGCTGTTGTTGTTTTTCTTCTCCACCCTTAAAGCTTTACTTAGCTTTTTGGCTGCCAGTCAGCTTAAATACAAGTCACCATAATGTAGTTTGAAGGTGTGTTTTGGACTTTGGGGGCCTGGTCTACTTTCTGTTTCCATGGGTATACCTGTATTCCCGCTGAAAAATCTGGGTAATCTGTCATGACCCCTTCACACTGATAGGCTATGAACCACTTTTTATTTCCCCAGTTCTGTTAGTTGCTAGCAGTGGTTAGGCTTCTCTGTACTCACTTCTGAATAGTAAATGCTTCAATGAGAAAAGTTAAGCTGAACGGTGTCTGAATGCTTATTTCTCTAGAATTTTGGCTTAAATCTTGGCTGGCTTGGTAACTTCCCAATGCCTTTAAAAATGTTTTTAAAACAGTCTTATTCTAGCATTTTTAGGTGCTGTTTTTGGGTGACTAGCCTGATAGAAATTAATCTGCTGTTGACAGGAAGGTAACTTTTTGTTGTTGTACTTTTAAATTATTTAGTGTTGAAATAATCGTACCTTGTTATGTATGTCATCAGAAGAGCAGAGTAAGTTTTCCTTTCTTCCCCAGATAACAAAATATACCACTTTTGACCAGTGAATGAAGACACATGTTTTGTGTGCGTATGTACGTTTAGTTAACAATATTTTTCTCTTCTTTAGGTTGCTTAGCCAAACAATGAAGGATCATCTTGTAAGAGTAGCAAATGAAGCTGAATTTATCCTGAGCAGGCAGAGGGCAGAGGATATTCACAGACATGCAGAATTTGAGGTAGGTTACACATGTGGCTGGTATGAGGTGATTACTGTTTTTCAATGGTGACCATGGGAAATTGCCCAGCTAAAATGACACTGTGGTCTAAGGAAACACTTTATATATCTTTAGAGTTAATTTTATGAGAGAATCATGGGGGATCCTGGGAAAATGAAAGAAGCCTGTTTAACTGTCTCATCTCTACTCCAATTCACCACCAGTAGCTCAGAGCACTGTCTGTGTTTGGCTGACCTGATCTTAATATTGGGAGCTGAGTCTTGGCTCAAGAAAATTAACAAAGGCCCTCTGACTCCCTGGGTAAGACAGAGCTATTTAACTAGAAATTAAAATCTCTATAGCAACGATATTATCTTCCAGGTTTCTAGATAGGACCAGACACAGAGGTGTGAAATTGCTCTACCCGTGATGTTTGAGAGCCTCAGAATCTCTGCAGTCGAGGGAATGAGGGTGCATACAGAAGGACCCCGTGATAGACCATCCTGGGGCCATAGCTTAGGTTAGCAGTTGCACCTGAATGTGCATACACAATATGAATTTGTAAAGGAAGTGCTTTTATAGGGATACATATAACCATGAGCCACCCAAGGTACAGTAGGAAAACTGACAAGAATATTTAGTATAGCATTTGAAAAAAATTAAATATCATTGTATAAGTTCTTTCTAGCATGTCAAGAGCAGATAAATCATGTTGCTGATATTTTTCTGGTACCTTAGAAACAGTGCATTTTATACAGCCAGCATAACCTGAAAATAATTCTAGAACGGTAAAACTCTAAGAAGACCAATTTTACTTAAGACTATGGACACAAAATTTTAACTGAAACTATAGCTAATATAATCTATTTCTGTAATTAAAGAATTATAAAGGTGAGTGCTGAGAATTTTTCATGGAACTCAAACATGGTTTCTTTTAGCATATCCACCTTCAAGTTAAATTCTATCAAAAAATTAAAAAGAGAAAAATGTGAAGATATCAATAAGTGTAGGAAAAAAACATAAGTTTTAGCAGCCAGCCATAATAAAACTCTATGAAAAAGTTTGCACAGGAAAATATGAAATGTGATTAAATATAATTTTAAATTATTAATGCTATTTTTAATAAAATTAGAAAAATAACTGATAACCGCTATTGATTAGCTTAAGTTTTGATGTTCTTGCAAATATAGGGTATAGTATAGGATATAGTTAATATAAGTGCTAGAAAAGATGAAATAATATTATAGTCAAATTCTTTAATGTGATTGTCTATAAAAATCTGAATCTTGAATATTTTCCTACCATAATTAATAATAAAATTTGGTGAGATTATTGGATACCTGATAATTTTGACAAGCAGTTATCGACTAAGCTGGAAATAATGGTTTCGTCAGTTTTGACAAAACAATGTTTGGACCAAACTTTGCAAGAAAATTACAGATACTCTTTGGAAAAAAAAAAAACACTACAAAATCTTTTCAAAGGATTGAAACAAAAGCATATTAATAAATTTTTTCATGCTGAATAGTATGTTTATATTTTATGAGTCTTTGTGTATGTGTGTGTATTTGTGGGGAGAGAGAGGGAGCGAGAGAGAATATATCAGTCCTTTTCTCTTGAAATAATTTGAGACTTAAGAAAAATGGCAAGAATAGTTTAAGAACTTCTGTTCATTATTCTCCCAGATTCTTTAATTGTTCTTTCTCTCCTTTTCTTTGTTTTCTGAATTAGGGACTAAGGTGAGGTGGAGATACCCTTAACTGCAGATACTTCAGTGGGAATTTCCTAAGCATGTTCTCAGTCTTAATCTGGTGCAGTAACCAAAATAAAGTTAACATGAACCTGGTGCTGTTACGTGCAGATGTTATTCATATTTTTCATGCTGTCTTCATAATACCTTTTATAGTCAAAGTGAGAAAATTTTATTGTCACAAAAACATCAGTTTTTCTCAAATTAATACAATTCAATGCAGTATGCATTAGCATGATATTCTATTACAATACCAATAGAGTTTATTTGGAATTTACATATCCTCCCAAAATATTTAAAACATATATGTGTTAAATTTGGATAATCAAATACTCTTTTTCTGTGGGAAAATAAATGGTTTGACATAGACTTAGTATTCATTTCAAAAGAATATTGAGAATGTACTTGTCTCACCAGATTTTAAAATGATACTATCAAGATAACATGTATTAAAAATCTTCAACATGGTATAAAGATATAGGGTGAAAGATGACATAGTGAATATCTTAGAAAACATATTTAGAAAATTTAAAAAGTGGAACTGAGTCATGTGTGAGAGTTTAGTAACCAAGATGAGATATGTAGTAGGTACAAATATGTAAGTTGACATCTATTACATGTGGCATTAAGCTTAGGAAAGATGACATCAACAACTTGGAGAGAGAGATGATGCATTTGAGTGATATCTGGTCAGTGTACTAGTAATTCTAATGAAATAATAGGAGTTAAATTAGTAGACACATCCTCAAAACATAAGACAAGAAAATTTGAGGAAGCAAAGTGACCAATAAATATATAAAATGGTACTCTATAAATATTCTGGGAAATGTAAATTAGAGAATTTGTGGTCTGTCACTTTCTCTATTCTCAGATTGAAAGAAAGTAAAAAGTGTGATAATAGGTACTGCTGAAGGGAATAAGGGAGATGAGAGGGTGCCATGCTTTTATATTGCTAGCAGAATGGAAATTTTTACTCATATAGCAAAGCAGTGCAGTTACATCTATCAGAATAGCTATAGACTACTTACATACACACAAATGGTTCTTTACCCAGTTATCCAATGTTTGTGACTATGTCTTTTAGAAATAGAGGTAATATTACATTAAGAATATGATGCAATCCTGTTTATTGCAGTTCTGTATGAAATTTAGCAAAATAAAAATCAGCTAAGGAGAAATGGGAGGAAATATTTAACAAAAACCCCATTATTTTCTAAAGAATAGGAGGTTAATAAATTATGAAAAAATTAAGAGGTTAGTGTATTCATTTTTTAAGCAAAAGCCTTATTGTGATACAATTCCCCAAGCCATGATTCTTTTTCAGATTATTTGTGTCATTGCTTTTTACAGTCCATATTTCAACTCACACCCTGCTATTTAAACTGTTGACTAAGTACTCCTGTACTTTATTTGTATGTTCTTTTCCCTTACCTGCTAGTTAGTTTTTTAAGTTACATTTTTAATGTCCATTTTTTTATTTTTTAAAGATTTATTTGTTCACTTGAAAGTGAGAGTTACACAGAGAGAGAAAGAAAAGCAGAGAGAACAAGAGAAAGGAAGGGAAAGAGAGAGAGAGAGAGAGAGAGAGAGAGAGAGAGAGAGTTAGTTCTTCCATCTGCTGGCTCACTCCCCAATTGGCTGCAATAGCCAGAGCTGCACAGATCCAAAGCCAGGAACCAGGAGCTTCTTCTCGGTCTCCCACATGGGTGCAGGGGACCAAGGACTTGGGCCATCTTCTACTGCTTTCCCAGGCCATAGCAGAGAGCTGGATTGGAAGTGGAGCAGCCAGTACTCAAACTGGCGCCCATTTAGGATGCTGGTATGGCCGGCGATGGCTTCACCTGCTGTGCCACAGTGCCGGACCCCATATTTTCTAAATTTATATAATTCATGTTTTGCAGTCAAAAGTCTGTTAGTGCTTGAGTGTTTGTTCTCTTGCTATATCAGTTTAATATCTCACTAACCTATTTTGTTAGTCATAACTTAATTTCCATGTTCTTTCTTTTTAAAATTCAGTCCTTAATTGGATATGTTTCATAATTATATTTTTTCCACAAAAGTCTCATGTGCTCTAAACTTAAAATTGTTTCCTGTTTAATAATATTTGCCAGCTGTCTTTATTTGAGTGACATTCTGATTGATTTAATTTTTTTAAATTTAATGTTGACTAACACTTGCACTACCTTAGAACTTTGTAGACATTGATCTATTTTCTTCTGACTTTTAATGTTACTTTCAGAGGATAGTATGGTATTTTTCTCAGGTTTTGATATGCTTTTGATATCTTGTGGCCCTAGATTTCTTTGTATACAAAATTAAATTCTTTAACAGCAGTACAGCTTAGTACTAAACATTATCTATCTAATTTTGTAGAACATAGTTTCTTGTTGTGATCTGCAGGATTAGATTATTCGGTGAGTTCTTGCAAATTTTCTTAAATTGTGGTTTGAAATTTTGTTTCCTGTTCTTTTTTTGTACTTAGTGACATTTACTAATCTTATGTTAGATATGTGCATTTGTCTTCCATTCTACTAGCTCTTACCTTATTTCTCTATCAGTAATTAAACTTTTCATGTTTTCCCTGATATTTGTTATTTATTTATTATCCCTATAATGATTATGTTTTGTTCCTAATTTTGTTTATTTAGGACTTCAATCTATTTATTTATTTACTTATTTAACTTATGTTGTTAAGGAGACGTTATAGGTTCTATAACAGTATTAACTAATTTAGTCCTTATATCAAATCTCACTTGATAAATTCAAAAAGAGCAGAAATAACACAGAGTAACAATTGGGATCCAGATCCAGGACATTTATTTCACTCTTGATTGCTAATCTATGAATTTGCTTAAAGTTTTTTAGATTTCTATAGAATAGGTAAGATTTAATACTGAAATACACAGTAGGTTTATTCTGAACTCTTTAATTTTATGCTTTGTTAGTATAGTTTTTTATTTTAATCTGTATCCTCATGCTTTGAGATTTATAATGTTGCATAGTAATTTGAAGTTACTTCAAAATGTTCATGGAAAATGTACATTACCTTTTAGTTGCATTTTACATGGATTTTTAAAAGAAGCTTTGTATTATAAGTTATAAATATAGTAAAATACCTAAATAAAATCAGCTGTATTTCCAAACAAATGCTATTGATATTTGAATTTTTAATGGAAAAAATGTTGAACTGTTTCTTTAAGAGTCAGTTTTAAGAGAATGAACATCCTTTCTTATATTTACTGCTGTTTGATTTTCATAGAAAAAGAATTACTCTTTGTGCAACAAATTCCAGCATGATGTGGCATATTTTTTCTAGACAGATTATATTTCAAAAGTTACCTGTATTCAGCCTTGAATTCAGGTAATTATGAATTCTTAAATAATGTATCTAAATTTTATCTCTTACTGGTTTCCACCTTCTACAAAAAAGAGATGTTGTCATGTATTTAATATGCATAGACTATTTGTGGTTGCAGAGTGGCTGATTTGTTATCTTTATTGTCAAAGGATTGATGGAAGTGTAGATCTGAAATGTATCTCTTTGGTTCATTGCATGGTTATTATCGGAGTGGGATATGTTTGACATCTTCTATTTTGATTTATATAGAGGTTTCATGAATGTTATGACATCCTACTTATTCATTCCAATTCTTAAAAAAAGTTATGGCTATGAACAGATAGTTTATATTTAAAATTGTCATGCAGGACATTGGGCCTTGGCATGTAAATATGGTATATGCATGAATATATTCATTTCATGACCATCTTTTTGTAAAGAAAAAAAGTTAACAGTTTTAGTGCATTTATGCTAATGTATCTATAAATCATAATATGATATTAGTTGTTACTTAATGATTTCAATTTTAGAAATTTGTGAAGATCTACTTTAGTAAGAATTTCCTCATGTTCTTTTGGATGTTGCTTTGAATTTCATGCACTATATTGTAGAGCTCATTTCTTACTAGCTTCAGTGGAACTACAAACGAGGTCATCAGTCACTTCATTTGATTAAAGTAATAAAAACAGATAGTTCATTTTTTGGAAAAAATAAAGGCGATGAAAACAACAACACCTTAACTTTTTTTATTCATTTAAATTTTATTTACTTATTTGAGGGGTGGGAGGATGGAGAGAGACATCTATAAAGAGCTTCCATCAGCTGGTTTACTCCCCAAGTGCCCAAAGTTCACTCCCCAAGTGCCCAAAAGGGAACTCAGTCCAGGTCTCCCACATGGTTGGCAGGAACCTGATTACTTTAGCCATCATAGCTGCCTCCCCAAAGTCATTCAGAGGAAGTTGGGATCAAGAATTAGAAGTGGGAGTTGAACTTAGATGCTTCAATGTGTGATGCTGGCATCTTACCCACCAGGCTTCATACATTCCCCTTGATTAATTCTTAGTATTGTAATCTGTACATTTTTCTTTTAGTTGAAGAATTAGTCTGTTTTTAAATTAGCAAGCCAAATATTTTAAAATGAAATAGTGAACATTGGCAGATGAGTGCTTTAAATTTTAAAAAAAGTTTCTATACTTCCATTTAATTTTCTAAGCTCTTATGTATAAAATAAATCTTCATAACCTTTAAGTACATGTTAGTATCATCTTCCCTGTTTTAGATATCAGGAGATTTGAAGCACAGAGAGGCTGTGTATTTGCCAGCTTTCATCACTATAACTAAATACCTAAGACAAATTTAAGAAGGAAGGCAGTTTATTTTGGCTTATGGATTCATAATCCAGGATTGGATGGGGATCATTGGTTTGGCCATCTGGTGAGCCTGGAGGATTGTAGCAGTAGAGCATGTGTGGAAGAATGATCACATGACAAGCCAAGCAGGGGTGGAAGCTGGCAGGGTGGGGTGAGAAAAGCAGAGAGGCAGAGACATAGAAGAGAAGGAAGTTGAGAGAAAGGGAGGGAAGGGCTGGGCCAATTCATCATAAATGATCACCCTCCCAAGAGAACTGCATTCTGAGAGCATACCCCTATGGTCCCAAGAACCTTCTTCTGGGTCTGCCTCCCACAATTGAATCAAATTTCTACCGTTCTTAGTATATTAATTTAGGATTTGGGGGGGATTAAGCATCTGCATGAACTTAGGAGTCATATTCTGTTCCATCTATAGCGCTGAGTGATTTGTTCTATTTGTTGTGGGTCACACATCCCTAGTAGATGGTGAAGCTTGGGTTTGATGCAGAAGCCTGATACTGAGTATCAATTTATGACCACTTTGCTGTGTGGCCACCTCCAAAATCTTCGTCTAAGTGGTTTAATGCATATTTGCTCATTTTAGCACCACAAAAATCTGTGACATATGCATATTCATGTTTCTCCCTTGAATGTTTATTTGCAGTGTACTAAATTCAGTGTAGAATATAAATGGCTTCTTTGTAAAGATTTGTTGATTTATTTGAAAGGTAGAGTGACAGAGAGAGAGAGAGGGAGGGAAAGGCAGATCTTCTGTCTACTGGTTCATTTCTGAAATGTCTGCAGCAGCCAGGTTTGGGCCAGGCTGAAGCCAGGAGCCAAAGGAACCTCATCCTAATCTCTCATATGGGTGGCAGGGACCCAAATACTTGGGTTATCTTCCACTGCCTTCTCAGGCATGTTACCAGAGAGCTGGATCTAGATCGCAAGTCGAGCAGCAGGGATGCAAACTGGCATGCATATAGGATGTTGGCGACACAAGCAACGACTACACTGACATAATACTGGCTGCATTTTTCATTGCTTTTTAAGTAATGAAACCCAATCAGGATAATAGTTGTGTGTTTATCCTGTTGACTTTTTAATGTGGTGTTATAATTTTATAAATAATATTTTTGATCCAGAATTTCTTTAATTTCCAGGAAGTTTATGCTTTGTTGTTCGTTAAAATTTTGTTACTGTTTTCTTATTCATTTGACTATGAACAGCTAATATGTTCTATAAAATTTCTAATTGGGGGGCTTGTTGAAGATTTTTAATTGGCCTAATTTGATGTTCTCATATTTGCAGTCTTTTATGTTTGTTAAGAAAAAAATAACTATAAGGCCGGCGCCGCGGCTCACTAGGCTAATCCTCCGCCTAGCGGCGCCGGCACACCGGGTTCTAGTCCCGGTCGGGGCGCCGGATTCTGTCCCAGTTGCCCCTCTTCCAGGCCAGCCCTCTGCTGTGGCCAGGGAGTGCAGTGGAGGATGGCCCAGGTGCTTGGGCCCTGCACCCCATGGGAGACCAGGAAAAGCACCTGGCTCCTGGCTCCTGCCATCGGATCAGCGCGGTGCGCCGGCCGCAGCGCGCCGGCCGCGGCAGCCATTGGAGGGTGAACCAACGGCAAAGGAAGACCTTTCTCTCTGTCTCTCTCTCTCACTGTCCACTCTGCCTGTCAAAAAAAAAAAAAAAAAAAAAAAAAAAAAAAAAAAAAAGAAAAAAATAACTATAATAAAGCACAACATTTGGTCTATAATCATAGTAAAATTCCCACTGGGATTTTTGAAAGTATTCAAGGAAATGATTATGAGACCCATTGTAACAAAATAAATCTACTTGGTTCTTCTGCAAGAGGAACAACATTAAGAGAGGACTAATGCTCTGACAATTAAATGTATAAACTGTATTCTGGATCAGGTATCATAACACAGCATAATGTATATTTCAGATTTCTAAAGAGAAATATCTGACAGTCTACAAGACACTGATTTACTGATTCTTGACTTCAGTCATCTGTACAACCAAAAGTAACAGACATTCACACTGAAGAGGAAGTTAGAAAAAGATCTGAATGAAGCGTGATCATTAATATTTTAAAACAGAAAAATAAGAATTTTGAGAATACAGGATTCTAGAAGATAAATGGCACTTACAACTGATAGAAAGGTGAAAATTAAAGTGACAAAACGGTAAAGCCTTTTTTATACTTGATACTGCCAGTAAAGTTGTAGGAAATGTGAATTGCTGCGTTATTTGTAACATCACTTATAGCATGATTCCTTTGGGAAGCTCTTTGAAATGAGGCCTACCTTTGATTTAAAATAATTTCTATTGAAAATTTTTATGTAAATGATTTAAAAGGAAAGCACAGTCATATCCTTGATAATGTCAGTCACTATGGTTACAATAAAAGAATACTGGAAAATGTCTTAATGTCTGACAGTTGACAAATGAATATGTAAGTAGTGGCATATCATCTGTGGAACACTGAACATTCATTAAGAGCTATCTTAATACTTTAATTGTTTTAAATTTAGGATTCAAAATTATGCCTTTTAATATTTAATATATGCATGAATATTGCTAAAAGTATAGAGTAACTAGAAAAGCAACACAGTTGTTCTTTTAGTATTTTATTCTTTTACTAGTTTCTTTTTTTCTTAAGAAGTTGTGAATTGAAAAAAATGATAACTAAAATGATGGGAGCAAGGAGAAAGCCATTATATGCCACAGTTCTTTGAGATATGTAGAAAAAAATTAAAAGTCTCATGCTCAGATTTCTGTTTATCATTGCCATAATTCTTCCAGTTTTCCTGGTATTAAGACTGGTACTCATGGATGGTGGTTGTGGCACGGTGATTTAGGCTGCTGCTTTGGACACCTGCATTCCATGTTGGAGTTGCTGGTTCAAGTTCTGGCTACTCTGCTTCAAATCCAGCTTCCTGCTAATGTGCATCTTGGGAGGCAAGAGAATGTTGCTCAATTGACTGGACCTCTACTAACCATGTGTGAGACCTGGATGGCCTGGTTTGAGCTGACTCCCTCTCCCTGCTGTGAACCAGTGGATGGAAGATTCATATTAATACTTCTCTCTCTCTCTCTTTTGTTCTACCTTTCAAAGAGATGGAAATAAACATTTAAAAAACCTCTGTTATTAATAACTAAAGAAAACATAGATTATATTTTATCAAAAGTGTTTGGACTTTTGCTTGAAGAAAACTAAAAGGCAACCCATGAAATTGGAGAATCTATTTACATATCTAAATATGAAAGAGTCTAGTTCCCAAATATCTAAATAAAATTTATAAATCAGCATAATTTTAGAACGTGCTAACGATTTAAATAGACATTTCTGAAGGAGACATATAAGTGGTCAATAAATGCATGAAAAAGATGCTCAGCATCATCCATTAAGGAAGTGGAATTCAAAACCAGAATGAGAAACCACTTCATACTCCTAGGATGGATATAATAGGAGAAGTCAGGTAATAGTGGTAGGGATGTGGAGAAATTGGAATCTTCTTATGCTGCTGATGAGAATCTAAAATAATGCAGCTGCTTTGGGGAAGTCTGACAGTTATTCACATGGTTAAACAGAGTTACCATATAATCCCATGATTCTACTTGGTATGCATTCAGAAGAATGGAAAAGATGTCCAAACAAAACCTTAGACACAAATGTTCATAGCAAAATTATTCATAATAACTAAAAAGTGGCATTAACCCAAATGTCCATCAATGGAATAAAAAAAGTAGGGTATCTGTACAGTGGAATCTTATCCATATGTGAATGCACATTTGTAATATATATGCATGCTGTAATGTATTTTATACATACTATCTGTATATATATATTAAAAACTAAAACTTTAAATACATACATATATATGTATATATGAATTATATGAATTATAGAGAGAGGGAGAGGCAGAGAGAAAAATGTTTCATCCACTGGTTCACTCCCCAAATGGCCTCAATGGCCAGAACTTCCTCCAGGTTTCCCACGTGGTTGCAGAGGCCCAAGCACTTGGACCATCCTCATTGCTTTCCCAAGCCACAGCAAAGAGCTGGTTTGGAAGAGGAGCAGCCGGGACTAGAACCGGTGCCCATATGGGATGCTGGTGCTGCAGGCGGAGGATTAACCTACTACGCCACAGCACCAGCCCCTATATATATTTATAAATTTTTATGATTGAGATTGCAAAGTATAGTATAAATAAAATATTTCAGAATTCTGTTATGAAAAGGAAAGTAAAATTCTCCATCAACTATTCTTTTTATCAGGACTTAATAGTATACTTATTTAGCCTCAGTAATGTCTTGGTTGATTTATTTAATTAATAATACAGCCTATTTTTATATAAATTTATAGCCTTTATCAGGACACTTCCAGATTTATGTGTACATTTATTTTTTGTTGGACAAATAAGATGGTTTATTCTTAGTCTTTGTTTCTTTGGCAATCATGTGTATTGTCCATACATTTTTAGAATCTGAATTTCTGGCTTATTAGGACTACAAATTTCTTGATACTTTTACATAACTTCCTGCCTTCTTTGTAAACCATGTTTGGCAGCAAGCTTCCCTGCATGATTTCTCTTTAGTAATTAAATTTAGCATTTCCAGCTGCTGAAAAAATTTGTTGGCCTTTGCTGTTCATTTGTGTTTCCTCATGCGTAAAACCTAAGACATTCACATATTTTTAATTCTCTTAGAGTACCATTTTATAGGCTAGATTTGCCAGTTTTATAGTATGAATGAGTTGCCTTCTTACTGAATCTTAAATATGAATCTAAAATATTAATCTTTCATGTAAATTAAAATATGAATCATGTGGTTATCCTGACTGGCTTCCCTCTAATAATTTATTAGGAATTTATGATTTTATTTTCTTCGAATTTATCAATAGGTTGTTTTAAAGAGGTTAATATCAGACCCATGTATTCTCTCTTTACGTGTAAGGATAGGAAATTAGACATAACTGTAAGTTGGGCTAATTACCATTGTATTTAATGAGTTGTTTGTAACACTGCAGTGTAATTTTAAATAGATTAAATATCTTTCTTGTTTTACAGTACTCTATTTGGGTACAATGAGCTATTTTTATTTGAGGAGTGTTTTTTGATGTATATAGTTTTTAGATTTTGTGGTGATGACATCAAGCCACAATACATATCTTCAGAGGATATCATGCCTATAATTCAGTGCTCACTATTGCCCATTACTATAGAAAACAGTTTTCATAGGTAATGTACTTCTCTGTGGGAAATTACTAGCATCTAGCTTCAGTTTGCTAATTTTTAGACATCTCAAATGATCATTCCTTAAATTATTAATGGATTCATATCTGAATAGCCAATAGAAGCCCAAGTACAATCCTCAGATGGGAATTTAAACAGAAGTGGTAATATATAAACTGTTAGTATTTCAAATTCTGTATTGAGATTCTAATTTGATCAATGGATACATGCTGTATAGTTGACTGAGCAATTTTAGGTAATTGTCTTAATTCCCAAGTTGGTTTTGCTATTTTATTCTTTATCTTGCATTACCTTGTTGAATACATAATAAAATGACATAAAGTCAAATGGTAGAGTAATAAAAATACAAATGTATTGATTCCATCATTAAACATCTTTTTAGCGATTGTTAAAGCATTGTTTTAAGCATCATATTAACAAATAGAATTTAATTCATTTGGTGTAAGAGTTCATATGAGAAAGAAAATTGTTCCTAAAAGGAGATGGCGACCTTAAAAGAAAAATTATTTGTGAAATGTGAATTCCAGTCCTCAAATTCACATAGAACTGTGGGTGGTACTTAACAGGCAAGCAATCTTGATGAAGAAAGTTGGAAAACTCATACCTCTGAATTTCAAAACTATAATAATAAAACAGTGTGAAGCTGGCATAGTGTTAAGATGTATAGACAAATAAACTCAGATATCTAAGGCCAGTTGATTTTTGATAATGATCCCAAAATCATAAATAAAAGGAAGAGTAGTCTCTTAACAGCTGGTGCTGAGACAACTGGGTATCCACATGCAAAAATTGACGTTCAACTCTTACACTATTATATAAAGATTAATTTAAAACATATCAAAGACCTCAGTATCAGAATTGAAGTTATAGAACTCTTATCACAAAACATAGTGACAAATCTTTAGAATTTGGGGTTTAGAAATTGATTCCTTTTTAAAAATATATATTTATTTATTTTATTTGAAAAGCAGAGTTACAGAGAGGTAGAGAGAGAGAGAGGTGTCTTCCATCCACTGGTTCACTCCCCAGATGGCCACAATGGCCGGAGCTGAGCCGATCCGAAGTAGGAACCAGGAGCTTCTTCTGGGTGTCCCATGCGGGTGCAGAGGCCCAAGGACTATATACAGTGAAAAGTATTTCTAAATCATGTATCTCATAAGGATCTGTATCAAGAATACGTAAACAAATTCCACAAAAAGTTCTCTGCATTGCGGTATAGTGGGTTAAGCTGCTGCCTGTAATGCTGGCATCCTGTATGGATGCTGGATGTTGTCCCAGCTGTTCCACTTCCAACTCAACACCTTGCTAATGCTCCTGGGAAAGAAACAGAAGATGGCCCAACTGCCTGGGCCCCTGCCACCCACATGGGAGACCCGATGAAGCTCCTGGCTTTGGCCTGGTCCAACCCTGGCCATTGGAGCCATTTGGGGAGTGAATCAACAGATGGAAGATTTCTCTCTCTCTCTCTCCCGCTGTCTCTCTTTCTCTCTCTGTGTGTCTGTAACCCTTTCAAATAAATAAATAAATCTTTTAATAAAAATTCAACAAAAAGACAATCTAATTAAAAACCATGGAAAGAATGTGAACAGGCCTTTCTCTGAAGATACTCCAATGACCAAAAAAAAACATAAAAAGATGCTTAACACCATTAGTCTGTAAGAAAAAGCAAATCAAAACCACAGTCAGATACCACTTCACACCCACTGGAATGTCTAAGAGTAAAATAATAATAATAATAACAAGTGTTGGTGAGGCTATGGAGATACTGGGTATGCATGCTCATAGCAGCCCTATTAATAGTTCAAAGGTAAAAACAACCTGTTAGGATTAGCTTTATGTGTTGACTTGGCTGAATTATGGAGCACCCAGATTAAATATTTCTAGGTGTGTCTCTGGAAATGTTTCCAAGTGAGATTAGCGTTTGAATCTGTGGACTCAGTGAAGTATTTTTCTATCAGTGTAGTAGTTAATCCTTAAGTTAGTTTTGCATGTATATGAGTACAGGCTTCAGATATTTCTGGAAAATTTACATGACCTTAAAATTCCATTTTCTGTGTGTTTCTAATTGCTTTTCTGTGTTTTTCTCACAGCCTTTAAGTACTGAGATTTTTTTTTAATAAATATTTATTTATTTGAAAGAACTACAGAGAGAGAGAGAGAGAGAGGAAAGAGAGAGAAAAAGAGATCTTCCATTCACTGGTTCACTCCCCAAATGGCAGCCATAGCCAGAACTGGGCCCTGCCAAATCCAGGACCCAGGAGCTTGAACTAAGTCTCCCATATGGATGGCAGGGGCCCAAACGCTTGGGCCATCTTCCATCTTTCCCAGGTCATGACCAGGGAGCTGGATCAGAAGTAGAGAAACTGCGACATCAACCAGTGCCCATATGGGATGCTGGTGTTGCAGGTGTCAGCTTTATCTGCTGTGCCACAATGCTGCACCTGAGTTGTTTTTTTAGGTTTATTTGTTTATTTGAAAGACAGAGTGAGGGAGAGAGAGGGAGGAGGGAGAGGAAGAGGGAGGGAGAAGGAAGATGGAGAGAGGGAGAGGGAGAGGGAGAAAATCTTCTGCTGGCTTATTCTCCTAATGGCTGCAATGTCTGGGCCTGGGCCAGGCTGAAGCTAGCATCCAGGAATTCCATCCAGGTCTCCCACATGGGTGGTAGGGGCCCAAGCACTTGAGATGTCTTTTTTTTTTTTTTTTTTTTTTTTTTTGACAGGCAGAGTGGACAGTTAGAGAGAGACAGAGAGAAAGGTCTTCATTTGCCGTTGGTTTACCCTCTAATGGCCGCCACGGCCGGCGCACCGTGCTGATCCAATGGCAGGAGCCAGGTACTTATCCTGATCTCCAATGGGGTGCAGGGCCCAAGGACTTGGGCCATCCTCCACTGCACTCCCGGGCCATAGCAGAGAGCTGGCCAGGAAGAGGGGCAACCAGGACAGAATCCTGTGCCCCGACCGGGTCTAGAACCCGGTGTGCCAGTGCCGCAAGGCGGAGGATTAGCCTAGTGAGCTGCGGCGCCAGCCTGAGATGTCTTTTGCTGTCTTCCCAGGTGAATTAGCAGGGAGGTGGGTCAGAAGTGGAGTAGCTGGAAATCCATTCCAATGGATAGCTTAACTCTCTGTACCACAACACTGGCTTGAGTAGTAGGATTCCTTCAGACTTTATACTAAGCCTTCTGTGTGTCTCCATTCATTTGCTGTTTAACTTAATATTTCTGTAAGTCTTAAATCCTACCTTTAGTCTATTTTAAAAATTATTACTATTTAAAAGGCAGAGAGAAAGAGACAGAATTTCCATCCCCTTGTTCACTTCCCAAATGTGTACAAACCACTGGGGCAGGATGTGGGCCAGAGCCAGAGCTGGGAGTAAGGAACCACATGTGGGTGGCAGGGACCCAACTCCCTGAAGTGCCACCTGCTTTCTCCCAGGGTCAGCATTAGCAGGAAGCTGGAATCAGGAGTCAGAACTAGGACTTGAGGGGCCGGCGCTGTGGTGTAGCAGATAAAGCTGCCGCCTGCAGTGCCAGCATCCCATATGGGTGCCAGTTCAAGTCTCGGCTGTTCCACTTCCAATCTAGCTCTCTGCCATGGCCTGGGAAAGCAGTAGAAGATGGCCCAAGTCCTTGGGCTTCTGTACCTGCACGGGAGGCCCAGAAGAAGCTCCTGGCTCCTGGCTTCGGGTCGTCTCAGCTCTGGCCATTGTGGCCAATTGGGGAGTGAACTAGCAGATGGATGACCTCTCTCTCTCTCTGCCTCGCCTCTCTCTGTGTAACTCTGACTTTCAAATAAATAAATAATTCTTAAAAAAAAAAAAAAAAGAACTTGGACTTGAACCTAGGCACTCCTAGTATGATAATTTCACAATTTAAAAATTTTAATCTTTAAAATTTATATCTTGGGGCTGGTCTTTGTGGCATAGCAGATAAAGCTGCTACCTGATATGTCAGCATTCCATATCAGCACCAGTTTGCATCCCAGCTGCTCTACTTCTGATCCAGCTCCCTGCTAATGGCCTGGGAAAGCAGCAGAAGGTGGCCGGAGTACTTGGGCCCAGTACCCACTTGGGAGATATGGAAGAATCTCCTGGCTCCTGGCTACCACCTGGTCCAGTGATGGTTGTTGCATACATCTGGAGATCTTTGTGTATGTGTGTGTATGTGCCTCTCCTTTTCTCTGTAACTCTGACTTTCAAATAAGTAAATCTTCTTAAAAAATTAGTATCTTACTTCCATTTTTGAGTGCCAGATTTATTTGCTTAACCTTATTTTACATACCCACTTGGATTTCTCATTAATATTACAGTATGATGCGTTCTTATTGTTAAGAGCTTGGTCTCTGGATTCAAACGGTGCAGGATTTTATATTTTTGCTAATACTTTTAAATTTTTTAGTCTTTATTATGAGTAACTTCTTTCTCCTGAAATCTATCTGTTGTAGACTGGTGATCATAATACAGTTGTTGTGAGACATGAACCTCATTTCTAACAGTAAATATTCAATAATTGGAAGCTTTTTATCCTTATTACATTGTAATTAATATGTGTAAAAGGAAACTTGATTTTTCTTCAGCCTATCAAATCAGAATCTAGCTGAGAGTCATGCTTGCTTTTTTTTTTCCCCTCTCAACTGTACTTTCCAATGTCCTGGGAATTCAGTCATTGTAATTTTCTTGAAATTATCCCCTTCCTGTATCATTTCTCGCCTTAGGTCAGATCACCCTTTTTCATCTGGATTACAACATTCTCCTATTCTTAATCTTAGTCCATTTTAATATTTTCACATATCAGTATGATTCCAGCACATGAACTGGATTTTATTATCTCTTTCCTGTGACTCTGTTGGTTTTCTATTGTACATAAAAAGAAAAAAGTCCTAAGTACTTACCATGGCTTTTGATACTCTGCAGGATCTGGCTACTGCCTCTTTCCCATTGCATCTGCAACGTTCCACATGCCACTTTACATTTGTGTCACTAGTCTTTCAACTCCTCTGACATGTTGATCTCTTTCTTCCCTGAGAGTCTCTGCACATTCACTCTGTCAAGTGATACTTATTGAGCATTTATTGTGTGCTGCTGTGGCCCTGGGATACAAGAATTCATAAAACTGATATAAACACCTGGTCTCCTGGAACTTACCTACTTCTGAGGAGAAACAGATAATAAAAAGTTAAACTGGGTAAAATATATAGTGTTTTAGAAAGTGATTCTAAAGATAGACTTTAAAAATGCTTTAGATAAAAAACAAATGTGGTGTGGTCATTTTAAATAGGGTGATAGGAAGGCTCTCGCCAAAAAGTGATTGCAGGAACTGACCAAGGAAGTCATTGAAATAGCAGGGGAAGGAGTGTGACTGAGAAAGAGAACAAACAGCACAAGAGGATTGGGGCAGTTGCATGTCTGGCAGGTTTTGAGAATGTAGGAATGCTACTATTGTTGGACTGATGTGAATGAAAGGGTGTTTGGAAAGAGAGAAGGCTGAAGAGTTAATATAGGGCCAGATCATATAGTGCTTGGTAAGCTACTACAGAGACATTGATTCTTAGCATGGGGAAACTCTTGGAGGGTTATAAACAGAGAAATGATACATTCTTAGTCATGTTTTAAATGAATCCCTCTGGTTTCTATTGTAGAAGACTAAAGGGGAGGCAAGGTAAGAAATAGGAAGACCAGTTAGATACCAGTTGCAGTAACTGAAAAGAGAAATGATGGCTTGGACTAGATTGGTAACAGTGAAGATGGTGAAATGTGTTTTGGCTGGAGTCTCCCTCTCTTTTTTTTTTCCAAAACTCCACAGGATGTGCTGATAGAATTAATATATGTAGAGAAAAGAAGGAGCTCAAGGCTGACTGGGGAGTGTTTCTTTGAACAACTAGAGGAATGGAGTGAAAAGTAAGACTTTTGAAAGGGCTACTTAGAGAGCCACAAGGAAAGGTCAGTAGCCAAGTTTTGAGCGTGTTCAATTTGAAGTTCTTATTACGTATCCAAGTGGAAATGTCATTAGGCAGTCAGAGATTTAAACCCTTTGGAACAGAAGTCTGGGAACCCAGTGTGTTGTCTTGCTGCTATTGAAAGCCACGAGTCAGGATGAGAACAGCTGAGTAGCAGAGATGCTAACTGTAGGCAGGCAGAAGACCCAGACTTGATCATTCTCAAAGTCTATTGAAAAGTTTCAGGAAGATTTACGAACTATTTCAAATAAGAGTAGGACTAGTAATTACTCATCTTAGCAGGGTGTGTTATTCTTCCTGCTCTTTATTTAACCCCTAACTTATTTTTATTTGAGAAGCAGAGAGACAAAGAGGAAGAGCTCCCATCTCGTTGGTTTACTCCCCAAATGCCAGCAGTGGCTTTGACTGGGCTAGGACATACCTGGAACTGTGAGTTCATTCCAGCTCTCCCAGGTAGCTAACAGGAACCAGTTACCGGAGCCGTCACCGCTGCCTTCCAGGGTCTTACTTGGCAGGAAGCTGGAGTCCGCTTTGGAACTGAGTGTTGAATCCAGGTGCTCCAGTGTGGGATGCAGACATCTTAACTGATGTCTTCGGCCAAATGTCTGCCCTTCAACTTCTAACTTTGATCCTCCTTTTTCATTTCTTTTTTTTTAAGATTTATTTATTTTACTTGAAAGGCAGAGTTACAGAGAAGCAGAGAGAAAGAGAGAGAGAGGTCTTCCACCTGCTGGTTACTCCCTAATGGCTGTAACGGTTGGAGCTGCACCAATCTGAAGCCAGGAGCTTCTTCTGGGTCTCCCACACAGGTGCAGGGGCCCAAAAACTTGGGCCATCTTCTGCTGCTTTCCCAGGCCACAGCAGAGAGCTGGATCAGAAGTGGAGCTGCCAGGACTTGAACCAGTGCCCATATGGTGTGGCAGGCAGTGGCTTTACCTGCCATGTCACAGCATCGGCCCAGATGCTCCTTTTTCTGTTACCTCCTCAGAGGCCTTCTGTGACCATTCTGCCAAAGGCAGGAACTCTTTATTGACCATCTTAGTCCTTTTTAAAATTGACTTTATAATATCTTAGAGAGTAGTTTCTGTATTTGCATGTTATTACTTCTTCTAGTAGTATAGAGTTGAAAACATGCATGTCTTTCAGCCTTTTATGTTTTTCCAGTTCTTAGAAAGTATACCTAGTAGGTATTCATTGGATATTTATAGTGGATACAATGATACCATCCCTGTGAATTCTATCAGATTTGTTAATGCTTAACAGATTTTTTTTTTTTTTTTTGACAGGCAGAGTGGACAGTGAGAGAGAGAGACAGAGAGAAAGGTCTTCCTTTGCCGTTGGTTCACCCTCCAATGGCCGCCGCGGCCGGCGCGCTGCGGCCGGCGCACCGCGCTGATCCGATGGCAGGAGCCAGGAGCCAGGAGCCAGGTGCTTTTCCTGGTCTCCCATGGGGTGCAGGGCCCAAGCACCTGGGCCATCCTCCACTGCACTCCCTGGCCACAGCAGAGGGCTGGCCTGGAAGAGGGGCAACCGGGACAGAATCCGGCGCCCCGACCGGGACTAGAACCCGGTGTGCCGGCGCCGCTAGGCGGAGGATTAGCCTAGTGAGCCGCGGCGCCGGCCGGTGCTTAACAGATTTTATATTTACCATTTGCTTCTTCATCTTACATAAGTGTGTAAAAATATTAACTAATATTTGTTAAACACTGTTAAATTTCAGTAAACATACTACACTGGCACATGGAAAATGCATATTGTGGAAAAACTGTATTCATGGTTTACAGAAAATTTGGGCACTAAAATCAACTTTTCATTCCATTTTCCATGAACGCTTTGAAGTTTCCTGGTATATATGGAGTAGGAAGTCATTTAACCAGTAGAAAAAAGATCTTCATAATACAAAGATGTTTATAATATTCAAAGATTCCACAACCTTTCATGTCTCTAAGACTTCTCTTTTAAATAACTACTTGAGGACAATAGGAAGGAACTTTATTCTAGTGTACAACAGATAGTATTAAATAATCACTTCATTTTGTAGCATTAACTTTCCTTTCATTCCATTCCAAGCACTTTTACACTATTTCTGAATTTCAAGTGATACCTGGTACATAGGTATGCCTTATTTTACAGTTATTCGCTTCCATTTCTTAATCTCCTTTTGGTTCTTAAATCTGGGGGAAGACTTACATCCCACACCCCCAGTAGCTCCTACTGCCTTTTACATAGGAATTACTTGGCACAGTAAGCTGGTAGATTTGAGTGCTTACATACAGCATTTTGCTTTTAGTAATATTCTTCTCTTGTTCGCTTCTCAGACATATTTAACCAAAACACAAAGCAGACATGGAAATATTTGATCATTGGAGTTGCAAATATATTGCCTCAGTCTTTATGAAATGTCTCAAACAGTGGTGTAACTACTCCTTCGGAGTTATAAGTGATTATTTAGTAAGAAGAATGCAAAGGGTCAGCACCATGGCATAGTAGATTAAGCCTCCACCTGTGGTGCCAGAATCTCGTATGGGTGCCTGTGAGTCCTGGTTGCTCTTCTTCTGATCCAGCTCCCTACTAATAGTGAGGGAAAGCAGTGAAAGATGTTCCAAGTGCTTGGGCCCCTGCACCCTTGTGGGAGACCCAGAAAAAGCTCCTGGGTTTGGATTGGCCCAGATCTGGCCGTTGAGGCCATTTAGGGAGTAAACCAACGGATGGAAGACCTCTCTCTGTGTCTCTCCCTCTCTCTGTAACTATGCCTCTCAAATAATCTTTAAAAAAAAAAAAAAAAGAATACTCTCTCTGTAACTCTTTCAAATAAATCTTAAAAAAAAAAAAAAAAAGAATGCAAATTGATGATTCCCTGGCCATTGTTTCTGTGTTTCCGTGTTTTATCCATCAGTAGCTGAAGAAAGTTGAAGAGCTCTCCTGTCACTTTTTAGTATTTGAAAGTTATTAGCGGGCCGGCGCCACGGCTCACTAGGCTAATCCTCCGCCTTGCGGCGCCGGCACACCGGGTTCTAGTCCCGGTCGGGGCGCCGGATTCTGTCCCGGTTGCCCCTCTTCCAGGCCAGCTCTCTGCTGTGGCCAGGGAGTGCAGTGGAGGATGGCCCAAGTCCTTGGGCCCTGCACCCCATGGGAGACCAGGAGAAGTACCTGGCTCCTGGCTTCGGATCAGCGCGGTGCGCCAGCCGTGGCGGCCATTGGAGGGTGAACCAATGGCAAAGGAAGACCTTTCTCTCTGTCTCTCTCTCTCACTGTCCACTCTGCCTGTCCAAAAAAAAAAAAAAAAAAATTTATTAGCAGTGAGGAAATTTGGATCTTATTTTTTACATTGTAAATGGCTGGTTTTTTTTTAATTATGGCAAAAATAAATTTTCTATGTAAATTATATGGGGTATTTCACTCACTGATGCATCATCAGCAATGGTAACTATTTTATCTATTTTTTTAGTATGTCAGCTTAAAGAGAATAATGTATGATGCCTAGGTAATAATTTTCAGAAGATTTATTCTTTAGAACCATAGAAATGAAATGCATTTTTCTGTAAGTCAGTATTATGTGAAGATGCCTTTCTCTATAGAAGAGCAGTTTTTTTTTTCCTTTTGTGGACATTTAACACATATGTATTATTCTTAGTCCCCCTTTTAAGAGAGCCTATGGGGACAGAGTACTTGGTGCAGTTCTTAAGCCAGCATATGTATGCCTGTATACCATGTTGGAGCACCTGGTTAGAGTCCTGGCTCCTTCATTTCCAGTCCAACTTCCTGCTGATGTGCACTCTTAGGAGGCAGCAGGTGATGACTTAAGTCCTTGGGTCCCTGCCACTGATATCTGAGACCTACCTGGAGCTCTGGGTCACTGGCTTGGGCCTGATCCTGGCCCAGTTCTGGCTATTGAAGGCATTTGGGGAGTACATCAGAGGATGGAAGTTCTCTTTCTGTCTCTCTACTTTTCAAATAAAATTAAAAAATAAAATGAAAAGAAAAAGAGCCCATGAACTATTTTAAGTCATTATTTTAAAAATTAAATTTTGTTTCATGACTTTTGAACAAACTTTTCATGATATCTTTATTCAAATACTGTCTCAGATATTAAAGAATATTTTTAGATTGTTTACTGCGTTACAGCCTAACCTAATGGAAACTGTTAATGTTATAATAGTTTTTTATTCCCTAAAAGAATAGCACTGAAACTGATAATTCAAACAAATGCTTTCAGTAGTGATATAAGTAGCTTGTTCTGAATTTTTTTACTATATAAACAGTGCTTTTTTCCTCTCCTGATTCCTGTCACTTAACAGAGTACCTTGCAGATAACAGGTTACAATTGTTTATTAAAGATGTCTGTTTTACATTATAAAGTGACATGCTTTTTCTTTTGCTTTCTGTAAGACAGAAAAACTTTTACTTGAGAGTGAGATCCAAAAGTAAAGAACTCATGTATACTTCCTAAATTACATAGTTTTATATTAACCAGTAATTTAATCTATCTCCCAATTCTTTTTGCTGTTAACTATTTTTAGCACACTAAACAAAGCAGTAGGCATGATATTTATTTTATTAACTGCATTTTTAAAAATTAAATACAGTGAAAACAGGTAACAAGGAAGTTTTGGAGAAAATTTATGTACATCTAAATGATAATTTATTTTTAGCTATATGTGATTTTTCTGTTTTTTTAACTGTGTTCCAAGTCTTGTTTTTTGTCACAGTATTTTATAATTTCTCATTTTTGAATTCATGCTTTTACTATGGATTATAAGCTACAGTTTTAATTATGTTTATGTAATTAGTAAAAATGATGATACCATGGTCTGAACAATAATAAGTAACTTTTATTAAATTTTTATGTGCCCGTCAGTGTGCTTTACATGGCTCCTTTAGAAATGCCCTTTGAGTAAGACATAATTGTTAGGTCCATTCTACAGAATAAGGAAGCTGGGACTTAGGTTTAGCATTTTTTCCATAGTTGTACAGTTATATATTGGATTTTAATCCTAAATTTTTGTCTCACACTTTAATCCAATTATGTTTTCTGGATTTTAATTACTATTACTGAAATTCAAATTGAAATAATAAAATGCATGTGAATTTTTAAAATGTGTGTAGATTAGCAAGAATGTCCTCTTCATATATAAATAAATACTGAACTGTTAGAAATTAGTTAGATGGTTTTCTGCATTTATTACGAAAGATATTGAGGAAACCATAGATGCTAGCACTTTTTTTTTGAGTGTAACATTTTATTATTTCTTGATATTTCATGAAACTATTCTTTTTCTTTATAAACTTGCATTCTTTCTGGGCCTTATCTAAAAACTCTTGAGATAATTGAGTCACTATCAGGGTAGAGGAAATGCTTTCCTCAGCAGAAACATGGTGCTGATAGTCACTTCTTGTTTATCTTACTGTATAATACATTCAGTAAACACAATGATGGCTTCCTTAGGAAGGGAAAACGGACTCAGAGACTCTCCCAAATTACATAGCATCTACAATAGCCCTGAAACCACCAGAGTGAACGTCTTGGCAGCTGTGATTATTTGTATCAGTGGGTACAGCTACTAGTCCAGTCTGGTAGATACTAGCCATATGTGGCTCTTAAACAAATGAAATGTACCTATTGAGGTATGCAGGTGTGCTGTGAGAGTAAAACACACACCAGATATAGAAGACTTCCCAAAAAAAGTTTAATCTTAAACCTTCATATAATTTATGTATTTTTAAAAATTTTATTTAAAACTTTTATTAACATATAATACATGTACATTTTTATGAGGTGTAGTGCAATATTTCAACACATACACACAGCATAAGCCAATCAATCTAGGCAACTGCCTTTCCCTTTCCTTATCTTTTGGCTTTGGAGCCTACCAAACAGGTCCTCTGTTTATAATACATTATTGTGAACTATAGTTGTCCCCTGTGCTGTGGAATGGCAGAACTTGTTATTTTTAACTCTGTTTTGGTACCTGTTATTCTGCCTTCCTCTACCCTCCTTCTCCCTTCCCACTTTCCAACCTCTAGGAATCAGTTTTCTAACTTCAGTCTGCCAAGTTCCCTCTCTATTCTGTTGATTGTTTCCTTTGCTGTACAGAAGCTTCTTAGTTTGATGTAATCCCATTTGACTACTTTTGCTTTTGTTGCCTGTGCCTTTGGGATCTTATCCAAAAAATTGTTTCTTATGCCACTGTCTTGAAGTGATTTCTCCATGTTTTCTTTTAGTGGTTGTATTGTTTCAGATCTTACTTTTAGATCTTTAATCCCTTTTGAGTTGACTTTTGTATAGGGGGAGAGAGGGGATTGATGTTTCAGTCATTTGCATATGGATATCCAGTTATCCCAGCACCTGTTACTAAAGAGACTGTCTTTTGTCCAAAGTGTGTTTTTTGGCACCGTTGTCAAAGATCATTTGGCTGTAGATGGGTGGATTAACTTCTAGGGTCTTTATTCTGTTCCACTGGTATGTGTGTTTGTTTCTGTGCCAGTACCATGCTGTTTTGATTACAATGACTCTGTAGTATGACTTGAAATAATTGTATTGTGATGCCTACAGCTTTATCCTTTTTGTTCAAGATGGCTTTGGCTATTTGGGATCTTTTGTACTTCTATATGAATTTTATAATTGTTTTGTCAAGTTCTGTGAAGAATGTCATCAATACTTTGATGGGGATTATGTTGAATCTGTAAATCACTCTGGGTTATACAGTCATTTAACAATATTGATTCTTCCGACCCATGACCATGGGTCGTCTTTGTGTTTTTTGAATCTTTAATTTTTTTCATTGGTGTTTTGTAAGTTTTGTTGTAATAGATTTTTACATCCTTAGTGAAATCTTTTGCAAGTTTTTTTTGTTTTTTTTTTTTTTTTTTTTTTTTTTTTTTTTGCTGGCAGTTGTGAATGAGATTGCTCATAATAGCCAGTGAGTTTATCAGTGTATAAAAATGTACTGAGTTTTGTGAAATGTTGCTTTTGTATATCCTGAAACTTTACTGAATTTATTAGTTCTTTCTAATGTGAAAGGCAGATACACACACACACACAGACACACACACACATACACTTTCTGAGAGAAGAGGGGAGTGGGAACTGAGGAAGGAATGAAGAAAGGTCTGGAGAAAGCTAACCCATCCTCTCTGATTCAGTCCCTCAATGCCTGCAAGAGCTGGGATTGGGTCAGGCCAAAGCAAGGAGCCCAGTACCTGGTCCAGGTCCCCATGTGGGTGATAGTACTTGAACCTGCTCCCTCCCAGGGTCCACATGAGTAGGAAACTGGAATCTGGAGCAGACTGAGCCTTGAACCCAGGCATTCTGATATGGGATGTGGGTGCCCCAAGTGGCAACACTTGCCCCTGTTTAACAGTTCTGATAGTGTCTTAGTAGAGTCTTTAATTTTCTCTTTATAGAATGCAGATAGGGGTAATTTGACTTCCTCCTTTCCTATGTGTAAGCTTTTTATTTCTTTCTCTTGCCTAATGGCTCTAAAGCTTCCAGTAGTATATTAAGAACTGTGTGGGACCTGCGCTGTGGCATAGCCAGTAAAGTTGCTGCTTGCAATTCCGGCATCCCATATGAGCACCATTTTGAGTCCCGGTTGCCCCACTTCTAATACACCTCTCTGCTATGGGCTGAGAAAGCAGTAGAAGGTGGCACATGTACATGGACCCCAGCACCTGCGGTGGAGACCTGGAGGAAGCTCCTATCTCCTTTATTTGGATTGGCACAACTTCAGCCCTTGCGGCCATCTAGGGAGTGACCCAGCAGATGGAAGACCTTTTTTTGCCTCTGCCTTTCTGTAACTCTGCCTTTCAAATATAAATAAATCTTTAAGAAAAAAATAAAAGAGCTGTGGAGTAGACATCCCTGTCTGGTTTCAGATCTCTGAGGAAATGCCCTCACTTTTTCCCTGCTCAGTGTGTTGTTAGCTGTGGGTTTGTTACACATAGCCTCCCTGCCCGTCCTGCCCCACCCCCTGTGGTTAACTAGAAAGAATTTATTGGAGATCTCCAATATCTGTATGAAAAACTGGTCAGTAAAATTAACATAGAGCTTAATTTGCACAGGTATTCTAAAGAGACAATTTAAAATATTTATCTGTTTGACAAACAGAATGAAAGGGCAGGAGCGGGGGCAGAGAGGAAGAGAGAGATAGAGAGACAGAGCGAGAGAGCGCTTCCATCTGTTGGTTCACTCCCCTCTGAGTTTCCCATGTGGATGGCAGGGTCCCAAGCACTTGGTCATCACTGCTGTCCCTCCAGGAGCATTAGCAGGAACCTGGCTCGGAAGCAGAGCAGTCAGTGCTCTGATATGGGATAGGGGATGCTGGTTTTCCAAGTGGTGATTTAACCCTCTTGCACCACAATGCTGACACCAAGAGACAAATGTTAATCATCACTTTTTTAGAACATTAATTATAATTGAAATACTAAATTAGAAGGGCTACACAGATGGTTGCAGAGATTACACAAATGAGTTGTATTCTGGGCTACAGGTTAAATGATGTATTAATACATTTCATCTGCTCTCCAAATATAAAAAGGAGTATGTAACACCTCTGAGACATTAGAGAGGGCAGGACCATTTGCAATTTACATAGAGGCTTCACTTAAGTGTTGTTATGCTTTTAATTTTCTCTCTTTTTTTAAGATTTACTTATTTATTTGAAAGGCAGAGTTATAGAGAGGCAGAGGCATATGTATATATATATAGAGAGAGAGAGAGAGAGAGAGAGGTCCTCCATCTGCCAGTGCACTCCCTAAATGGCCACAACAGTTGGAGCTGAGCTGAGCTTATCTGAAGCCAGGTGCCAGGAGCTGGGAGCCTCCCCCGGGTCCTCCCCCGGGTGCAGTGGCCCTAGGACCTGGGCTATCCTCCACTGCCCTCTTATGCCATACATGTAGCCTTTTATGTGTTCCTGCTATAGCTAATTTATTAAAGGCTTTTATCATGAATGGACACTGAATTTTTCTGATGCCATTTCTATGTTGAATAATAAGATTGTTATCTTTTACTTCATTAATGTGACGTGTTACATTTACTGACTTGTGTATGTTGAACCCCCCTTACATCTCTTGGATAAATCCCACCTTTTTTAAGATGTATTTTTCATTTGAGGGGCAGAGTTAAAGACAGAGAGAGGGGAGAGACAGGGAGAGATTTTTCATCGCTGGTTCATTCCCTGAATGGCTGCAATGGCTGGAGCTGAGCCTTTCTGGAGCCAGGATCCAGGAGTTTCTTCTAGGTGTCCTACAAGGGAGCAGGGGCCCAAGCACTTAGGTCATTTTCCCCTGCAGAGAGCTGGATCAGAAGAACAACCAGGACAGGAACCAGTGCCTAAATGGAATGCCGATGCTGCAGGCAGAGGCTTAATATGCCAAGGTGCCAGCCCATTCCCACTTAATCATAAGGAATGATCTTAATGTATGCCTGGATTTGATTTACTAGTATTTTGTTGAGAATCTTTGAATCTGTGTTCATCAAGAATATTAAACTATAGTTTTCTGGTTTTGTCTGATTTTGGAATAAAGGTAATGCTGGCCTTGTAGAATGTGCTCAGAAGAGTTTTGTCTACTTAAAAATTTTAGAATTGATGTTAATTCTTCCTTTAAAATTTGGCAGAATACAACAGTCAAATTTTCTCTTCCTGGGCTTTTCTTTGATAAGAAAGTTTTTATTACTGATTCAGTCTCATTACTCATTCTTGATCTGTTCAGGTTTCCAATGTCTTCATGGTTTAATTTTGGTAAGTTATGTGTATCCAGAATTTTATCCATTTCTTTTAGGTTTTCCTGTTTGATGGTGTATATTATTTATAATAGTCTCTAGTGGTCCTTTGTATTTCTGTGATATTACTTGTATTATCTTCTTTTTCATCACTGATTTATTTAATTGAATTTTCTCTCTCTCTTTTGGACAGGCAGGGTTAGATAGTGAGAGAGAGACAAAGGTTTTCCTTCCGTTGGTTCACCCCCCCAAATAGCTGTAATGGCCTGCGCACTGCATCGATCCGAAGCCAGGAGCCAGGTGCTTCCTCCTGGTCTTCCATGCGGTGCAGGGCCCGAGCACTTGGGCCATCCTCCACTGCCCTCTCGGGCCACAGAAGAGAGCTGGACTGGAAGAGGAGCAACCGGGACAGAACCCGGTGCCCCAACCAGGACTAGAACCCGGGGTGATGGCGCCGCAGTTGGAGGAGTAGCCAAGTGAGCTGTGGTGCCGGCCAAATTTTCTATCTCTTTTTCTTAGTTTAGCTAAAGTTTCATGTTTTTTTCTATTTTCAGTCTGATTTATCTCTGCTCTGATCTTTATTATTTATAACTTCTGCTAAAATTACAGGTTTGGTTAATTCTCATTTTTCAAGGTCCTTGAGGTACATTATTAGTGGTTTCTGTGATAACTCTTTTTTTTATAAACAGACTTATTGCTATAAACTTTTCTCTTACTACTACTTTGGCTATACCCCATAAATTTTGGTATGTCATGTTTCCATTTTCTTCAGTTTTAAGGAATTTTTTAAAAGATTTATTTATTTATTTGAAAGGCAGAATTACAGAGAGGCAGAAGCAGAGAGAGAGAGAGAGAGAGAAAGTCTTACATCTGCTGGTTCACTCCTCAAGGGGCCACAACGGGTGGAGATTTGCCAATCTGAAGCCAGGAGCTAGGAGCTTCTTCTGGGTCTCCCACGTGGGTGCAGGGGCGCAAGAACTTGGGCCATTTTCCACTGCTTTCCCAGGCCATAGCAGAGAGCTGGATCAGAAGTGGAGCAGCTGGGTCTCCAAAGGTCACCCAGGCTGCCGGCACTGCAGGTGGTGGCTTTACCCGCTATGCCACAGCTCCGGCCCCTACGGAATTTTTAAATTTACCATTTTGTTTCTTCAGTGAGCCATTTTTCATTCAGGAGCATGTTGTTTCATTCCATGTTTTCATTTCTTTAAGATTTATTTATTTGTTTGTTTGTTTGAAAGACAAAGAGAGGCTGAGAGAGCTTCTGTCTGCTAGTTCACCCCCAAAATGGCCACAATCAGCTGAGGTGACCCAGGATGAATCCATGAGCCGGGAGATTCTTCCAGGTCTCTAACATGAATACAGGAGTCCAAGAACTTGGGCCCTCTTTCACAGGCACGTTAGCTGAGAGCTGGATTAGAAGTGGAGTAGCCAGGATTCAAATCAGTGCCCATATGGGATGTTGGCACTACACGTAACTCGCTGAGCAACAGCGCCAGCCCCTTCTCTAATTTATTGAGTTTCTTTCATTGTTGATTTTTGGTTTTATTCCATTGTGTTCAGAGGAAAAAAATGATGTAATTTAAATTCTTTAAAATTGTTTGAGTCTTTCATGGCTAAGATGGAGTCTATTTTATAGAAAGTTCCTTCTGCTAATGAAAAATCTGTGTATTCTATATCTAGTGAATGGAATGATCTGTAAATATTTGTTAGATTCATTTATCTATAATGTAATTTAACTCTGTTGTTTCTTCATGACTTTTTTCTGTATGATATACCCGTTGATGAAAGGAGGTTGTTGAAGTTTACCAGTTGTATTAGAACTTGTTTCTCCAATTATTAGTTTATTCAATTTTTATTGTCTTGTTTATTTGAAAGGCAAAGAGAGAAGGCTATAGAGAAATATTCTATCTGTTGGCTCACTCTAAAGTGAGGAAAATATTCAGAAATTTTATTATGTAATTAAGGTATTTAATAACTTTAAATGCTTCTTCAATATCAAGTTCATCATCTATTTCATTGATATTGTTAATTATGGAACAGGTGTTTTAAAAATTTATTTATTTGAATGGCAGAGTTGCATGGAGGGAGGGAGAGACACAGAGAGATATCTTTCATCTAATAGTTCAGTCCCCAAAATGACCACAACAGCCAGGGCTGAGCCAGATTGAAACCAGGAGCTTCACTGCATCTCCCACATAGGTGTAGGGGCCCAAGCACCTCGACTACCTTCTGCTGTTTTCCCAGATGCATCAGCAGGGAGCTAGATCAGAAGTGGAGCAGCTGAGACTTGAACCAGGATCCATATGGAATGCTGGTGTCACAGAGATGGGCTTAACCTGCTGCACCACAATGCCAGCCCCAACAGGTCTTAAAATTCTGTATAAATTCTATTGTCCTGAGTTCCTAAATTTTTTTTTCTTGCCTTTCGGTATTGTCTGATTTTGGAAAACAAAATACTTGGTGTATCAGACACATGTAGCTATATGGTGACTATTTATTTATTTAAGATTTATTTTGTTTATTTGAAAGGCAGAGTTAGAGAGGGGGTGTGGCTAGGAAGAGAGAGGGATTTCCACCCACTGTTCATTCCTCAAGTGGCCACAATGCAACTGGGGGCCAGGCTGAAGCCAAGAGTCAGGAGCTTCATCTGTGTTGCACACAAAAAAATTGAATAAAAACTAATTTCACTCCCTTAGGAATAAGAAATGAACTAGATGAGATGTCACTATGGAATGATGAGCTCTCTTCATGAATCCCTTTGAAACTTTGAAAATTTCAGAGAGTGGACTTACATGATTGGAAAAGAGAACTGGTGATAATACTGAGCAATTTGAAGAATTCTGTATTGATATTGTGTGTTTCTGTATTTATTATGTTACACAAATAATTTTTCTTTTACAAATTGGTATCTAGAATACCATCACTCTAGTAGAGCTTAACTGCTTAAATTATACTGAAATAGGTTTAAAAACAAGTTTTAAAAGTGCAGTACTGGGGCTGGCACTGTGGCATAGTAGATATAACCAGCGCCTGCCATGCTGGCATCCCATATGGGCACCAGTTCAAGTCCCAGCTGCTCCTCTTCTGATCTACCTCTCTGCTGTGGCGTGGGAAAGCAGCAGAAGATGGCTCAAGTTCTTGGGCTCCTGCACTCACGTGGGAGACCCAGAAGAAGCTCCCACCTCCTGGCTTCAGATTGGCTCAGACTTTTGAGGCCATCTGAGAAGTGAACTAGCAGATGGAAGAAGACCTCTTCTCTCTCCCTCTCTTTAACTATGCTTTCCAAATCAATAAATAAATCTTTTTTTTTTTTAAAAGGTCATGTTAGTATCTCAAATTGCTGTGATTGATGACTTTCAAATTGTAGCTTTAGTTCTTCAAATGGTGCTGACTCTGCTGTAAAATAAAGGAATAAGCAGTTTGAATTATGAAGTACAGATTAATACATATTATGTTAAAAAAATTTCAAAGTGCATTGTTGGCTGCAGTACTTGAGGTTTTCTCTGTTAAGAGTAAACTAGTTTTGAAACAGTGTTTTACATTGTTAAAGAAAGGGCAGAAAAATGTTCAGATTCTAGTTTCTACAATTAATTAATTGGAAAATATTGGACTAAATTCATTGTACCTCTCTGAGTATTAATTTCCCTTCAGTAAAATAGATATAATGCAATTTTAATGAAAGGTTTATTGTGGAGTAAGATTGTATAATTTGGGCTGAAATAGATTTTATTTTTAACTTTTATTTAATAAATATAAATTTCAGAAGTACAACTTTTGGATTATAGCGGCTTTTCCCTAAAATAGATTTTAAACTGCTAGTGACTATTATCATTATTGTGATGACTGCTATAGAATTTAAAGATTTGAGTAGCCACTTAGAATCTTCATTTGAGAAATATGATCTGTGTTAAAGGAAAAGGGTTGTGAGGAAAGGGATTCTTTTCCTTAACTATTTTAATTATAATTTTGATTATTTTGTATCTTAACAGTGGTCTAATATGGTGTCCAACTTAAATAAAGAAACTCAGACTCATAGGACTTTTTATATTGTTGTCATTTATTTATTTATTTTCATTTTTGTTATCAATCTCAGTTGGTTTAGAAGATAAATAGGAAATGTGTTTCTTTGTAAGAACTCTTATTTGTACTTTTTTAAAAATTGAATTTTGTACTATTTTGTTTTCTAATACATGTTTTACCACAAAGATTAAATAGCTAGAATAGTGTTGTGAAATGATAATAAGCAACTTCTGATTAATAATATTTGAGCTCAAACTGTTAGAGAATAACAGTGTATAAACAGTTGAAATTTCTGGTAATTTACTAATTGTATTTATTGATATAATTTTCTTTGTGTTAAGAAGACTGACTCATTAAGTCATTAAGTCTTTTTTATTTTAAGTCATGAAACCCTTTCAGCTGACTTTATAACATGAGAATAACTGCAGACCATATATTTATCTCATGGTTTCTTCCTTCAAAGCATGAAGAAGTGAATTATTGAAAAAGATAAAAATAAATTTGTTTGCTTTCTGTCAGAGTTCATATACACAGCCAACCTTGATAGAAGACCAAAATGATTTAGACAAGTTTGCTTTGGAGATTCATAACATATGCTTGCTGGACAGAATTGAGTTATCTCTGCTCTGGAGAGTAAGTTATTGTAGCAGGAGCTGACAGAGATGAAGATAACTGAGGGAAATTCAATTACCTTTTAGTGTTTTCTTTCTAATAGGATTCTTAATGTGAAAAAGATCCTTAGATGATGCGCCTCTGGTACTTGTGAGAGTTGCTTTGATACCTGGTTCCATAATACTGTGAACTTTTCAGTTCCAGACCTTCACTAAATATGAAATAGACAACTGTTAATAGTTTTGATTGACAGATTTTTTTTACCTGATCCAATTAGTAATTTTTATAACTATTGACTTCCCTCTGTGGTTTTCTTTAATAATTGAACGAGATAATTTTTAGTATGCTAGGAATCTTTTTCTTCCTCTCACATGACCTTTGTTCATGTGTGTTATAGCTTCTCTGTGTTGATGTATTTATGCCTCAGATTAATTCTCATATGCAGGAGCTTGGTTGCCTTCTCAAATGCTGTTAGAATTCCCAGCTTCTGTTTTCACTCTTGCGTTTTCATTCTCCCATAGTTTTTGGCTGAAAGTGTACTATTTGTTCAGGTTTCCAGAGTCTTGCAATCTGGCTTTTCTTCTTTTTATGTCCAATCCTAGGATAAGGGATTAAAACTGCTCTCTTGAATGTCATTAATGGCATCCTAGTTATACCTACAGTAGTTCTCATTCCTCATCCTTCTTGATCCCTGCCATATCTAACAGTGAGACAAAACCTTCCATTTTGAGATTCATTTTGTGCTTGGCTTTCTTACCTGATTACCTTTTTATTTCTCATGGTTCTACTTTTACTAGTTTCACATCCTGTTCCATTTATTATTCCTTTTTTCAATAGTGTAGGTATTTCAGAAGACTATCACCTTGTTACTTTAAACTTTTGAGTACTTTTTTTGACAGGCAGTTACACAGTGAGAGAGAAAGACAGAGAGAAAGGTCTTCCTTCCGTTGGTTCACCCCCCAAATGGCTGCTACGGCCGGCGTGCTGCGCCAATCCGAAGCCAGGAGCCAGGTGCTTCCTCCTGGTCTCCCATGCGGATGCAAGGCCCAAGGATTTGGGCCATCCTCCACTGCCTTCCCGGGCCACAGCAGAGAGCTGGACTGGAAGAGGAGCAACCAGGACAGAATCCTGCGCCCCAACCAGGACTAGAACCCGCTGTGCCAGCACTGCAGGTGGAGGATTAGCCTAGTGAGCCGCGGCATCGGCTTGAGTACTGTTTTAATTATCATGTGTTATGCCAGCATGATCTAAAACCTCTCTATGAATAAATTAAGTATTTTTCAAATTTTAACGTAAATATGTAATTTCCTCTAGGAGTAATTTAAAATAAAAAGTTATAAGAAAGCACACAAAGTGAAAAAATTCCCTTCTAACCTATTCCAGGATACTTTACAGGAAACTATTGTTAATTTCTTAATAATTTGTACAGGGTTTCTTTGTGTACATATACTCAAGTAGGAACATACATTCCTATCCCCCTTTCTTTGTTTCGATGTTACATATTACAAATAATGTTCTTTTTTGGCTTTTGAAACTTTGTATTAACTTTTGAAGATCTTTTATTATTCTATCAGCAAACTATGATTGTCTGTTTTCTCATTGAATGTATTATCTAACTTTTGATTTTTTTGTTTTGCTTTTATAAGTTATACTTGGTAGATGTAGTTTTAGTTTATTTTTTTAGTGTAGTGTATATTTCTAGTTTTTTTGTGTGTGTGTGATTGATTACCTTTGCCCTTTTTGCATTTCCTTTTCTGAGAACGTATCATTTGACTATTCTATTGAATTCTTTTCTTATTGATTATGGAGAAGATCTGCATATATGAAGGAAGAACTTTTGTGATATATGTTGGAAATATTTTTGCCAGTTTTCTCCTTGTTTGCTTAGGTAGTGTTGATGGGATTTTTGTTATTGTTGTTATCCTGGATACATGTGATAAATTAATAGGAGATGTTAATAATAGGGGAAGGTTAGTGGTTGGTATATGGCAACCTTTGTAATGCTAACTCACAATTTTTATCTTATAAATTTAAAACTATTCTGAAATGTTAAAAATATTTTTGTTGAGCATATGAATATTTTCTTTTATGGCTTCTAAAATTTTGATTGGTGTTGGAAGACCTAGAAACATGCATTATAGGGGCTGGTGTCCCAGCTGCTCCACTTCCAATCCAGCTCCCTGCTAATGCCCTTGGGAAAGCAGCAGAAGATGAGCCTCTGAGCTCATGTCGGGGACCTGGAAGAAGCTCTTGGCTCCTAGCTTTGGCCTAGCTCAGCCCTGGCCATTGTTGCCATTTGGAAAGTGAACCTGCAGATGGAAGATCTCTGTCTCTGTCTATCTGTTTCTCTCTGTGTAACCTTGCCTTTCAAATATATAAATCTTTTAAAAAAAATACACACACACATAAAGGAATTTCCCTATGTTTCTTCTGACATTTCTGTATTTCAATTGTCTTGCATGTAAACATTTATTTGGGAGTTATATTAGTATAAGTTGTATTGTGAACTTAACTTGTTTTACGTGTTTACCTAATTTTCTCTTATACTATCTACTACATAATCTAATTTTCTTATGTGATCTAAGATGTTATTATCATACTCTAAGTGCCTGCATGTTTTTTGGTCTGTTACCAGAATTTTGTTTCTTCCCACGAGTATGTATGTGATTTCATGCACTGGTACTAAATTGTTTTAAATTTTGATATTTTATGATGTGTATTAAAAGGCTAGTAGGGGCTGGTGCCATGGCTCAATAGGCTAATCCTCAGCCTGCGGCACCGGCACACGGGGTTCTAGTCCCAGTCGGGGTGCCGGATTTTGTCCCGGTTGCCCCTCTTCCTGGCCAGCTCTCTGCTGTGGCCAGGGAGTGCAGTGGAGGATGGCCCAAGTCCTTGGGCCCTGCACCCGCATGGGAGACCAGGAGAAGTACCTGGCTCCTGGCTTCGGATCAGCGCGGTGCGCCGGCCGCAGCTTGCTGTCCGCGGCAGCCATTGGAGGGTGAACCAACGGTAAAGGAAGACCTTTCTCTCTCTCTCTCTCTCTCTCTCTCTCACTGTCCACTCTGCCTGTCAAAAAAAACAAAACAAAACAAAACAAAACAAAAAAAAACCTAGTAGGGCTGTCTTCACTTCTTCACTGTCTTCACTTCTTTTCCCTTTGAAATTTTACTCAAAAATTCCTGTGATTAATCTTGCTTATATAATGTTTGATTCAGCTTGTCTGGTTCAATAGAGTGCTTTCATTTGGTTCTCTTGAGCGTTTCTTATTTGCAGCTATATTATCTGCAGTTATTGATAGATTTACCCTCTTTGCAACTTTTATTCTTCTGACCGCTTTTTCCTATCTTATTGGGTTAGCTGATTCACCAGGGTAATGCTGAAAAAATAATTGTGGACATCATTTTCTTGTTCCTGAGTTTAATGTTGATGTTTAAGTGTTCCCTCACTAACAGTGATATAGCATTTGAGCCAAGTTTAATATTTTAGTGAAATATTCATTTAGTTCTGTTTTTTCTTTTTTAATGAAGAATGATTTTCTTATTCTATTTATAAATTAAATTTGGTTGTGATTGTTTTTAACTTTCCATGCAGTCTTAGACGTTTAACAGATTTTGACAAAATTGATGTGTAATATTTGCTTCATGGAATGTATTGCAGAATTTGTATTTTTATTTTAATCCTGAAAGTGGAAATTACCTGCTTTTTAAAGGTTGGATGGAATTGCCTTTGATGCGATTGTCTGTAGTGTGAACTTTACGTGTATTTTCACATTTCCAAAATTCTGCTATATATCGCCGTGTTGGTATCTTCCTAGACACTTGTATTCTCTTTGTCTAAAACCTAAATTCATCATTTTAATCTTCTAAGTCTTCTATCAATTAGTAGAGGCAAAATAGTATGGTGTTGAGAAAAATACCTTTTATTTCAGATTTAATGCTATAACGAGTACTCAAACAATATATTTCACTTTGTGTTTCTATGGGGGTGCAAACTGTTGAAATCTTTACTTAATGTATACTAAACTGATCATCTGTAAAAAAAAAAAAAAAAAAGAAATTATCAGCTCCCAACTTGACTCTCACTGGGATTAAACATGACAATAGGTCTGATCTGATTTCATCATCATTTAAAAAAAATCATCTATTATTTTTCACTTTATGTTTCTGTGTGGGAGCAAACTGTTGAAATCCTTACTCAATGTATACTAAGCTGATCTTCTGTATATTAAGATAATCGAAAATGAATCTTGATGTGAATGGAAGGGGAGAGGGAGTGGGAAAGGGGAGGGTAGTGGGTGGGAGGGACGGTATGTGGGGGAAGCCATTGTAATCCATAAATCGTACTTTGGAAATTTATATTCATTAAATAAAAGTTAAAAAAAAAAAGAATGCACACCATAAAAAAAAAAAATCTGGAGGTTTGGGGCTGGTATTGTACAGAGGGTTAAGCTGCTGCTTGCATTGTTAGTATCCCGTATCTGAGTGCCAGTTTGAGTTCTAGCTGTTCTGCTTCTGATCCATCTTTCTGCTAATTCTCCTGGGAAGGCATCTGATGATGGCCCAGGTACGTGGGCCCCTGCCAGCCACGTGGGAGACTTAGATGACATTCCTGGCTCCTGGCTTCCCACGGACTCAGACCTTGCTGTTGTGGCCATTTAGCAAGGAATTAGCAGATGGAAGACATCGCTCTCTCTCTCTGTGTCTCTCCATCTCTGTCATTCTGCCTTATAAGGGAATGAATGAATGAATACATAAATAAATGTTTTTTAAATCCAGATGTTTGAGGAGGGAGGGAGGAAGTGAAAGTTATTATATTCTTAGAATTGTATCTATGGACTATATTAAATGTGTTAAAAACTAAAAAACTGTAAGTAAATTAAAAAAGAAAAATCCAGAGGTTGGAGTCAGTGTTGTGCAGCAGGTGGCCTCCGATATGAGTGCAGGTTCGCATCCCCAACAGCTCTGCTTTTTTTTCTCATATATTTTTATTGGTCCATAATTCATATAGCATAAAAATCTCTTGTTTGAAGCATATGATTGATTCGTTTTTTTATATAATCACAAAGCGCAGCTCTACTTCTGATCTTGTCCCTGTTATTGTGCCTGGGAAACAACAGAAGATGGCTTGAGTGCTTGGGCCCCTGCCAACCATATGGAAGACCTAGAGGGAGTTCCTGGCTCCTGGCTTCTGCCTGACTCAGCCACGGCCATTGTGGCCATTTGTGGAGTGAAGCTGCAGATAGGTCTCTCTGTCTCTCCTCTTTCTGTAGAACCCTGTCTTTCAAATAAATAAAATAAATCTTAAAAAAAAATTAAATACAGAGATTCTAGTAAGAAAAAGTAGGGTTTAAGAGAACAATGCAAAGTTTGTGCTATAATTTTCTGTTTTTAAATTTCTGTGTATTTTCATTCATTGTGCATGTGGTGTGATGCATCACTTCATCTGAATTCATCTTTTCTTGAATTGTAACTAACAGGATTACAGTTATTTTATTACACTACTGTAGTAAGCCATTTTCCCAATATAGAGTTATATTCTATATGCTGATATGATTTAATGACTTAATATTCTGTATATTAAGGCAATCCTGAAACCTTAATGTGTGAAAGTGAATTTAAGTCATCATGAAGGAAAAAATTTGCATTATCATTGCTAAAATAAATCGACCGAACAGGATAATTTGGTTGTTTCATGCCATTTTAACAAGACTGTCCAATCTACTGCTTATCAATTCATTGCAAGCTATATTCTTTCATTTTAAAGAATCCCACAAAATATAAATTCATTGATTTTTGTGCTGTTGCTTTGATTTAATTTGAAATTGGTTTGGTTGAGGTTGTCTAATAGCTAAAAGTATATGAAATGTTACTACATATCTATCATCCATATAGCCCCAAACCCATTTTTATTTGTTTGTTTAGATTACTATATTAATTAAATAAGAACCGCATTAGTGCAGTAGATAACATGTCAGTCTCAAAATTAAAACAAAAAATTTCTTTTTTTTTTTTTTTTTTTTTAATTTTGACAGGCAGAGTTATAGACAGTGAGAGAAAGGTCTTCCTTCCATTGGTTCATTCCCCAAATGGCTGCTATGGCCGGAGCTGCGCCATCCTGAAGCCAGGAGCCAGGTGCTTCTTCCTGGTCTTCCATTCGGGTGCAGGGGCCCAAGCACTTGGGCCATCCTCCACTGCCTTCCTGGACCACAGCAGAGATCTGGAGTGGAAGAGGAGCAACCGGGACTAGAACCCGGTGTCCATATGGGATGCTGGCGCCGCAGGCAGAGGATTAACCAAGTGAGCCATGGAGCCAGTCCAAAAAATTTCTTTTGAAACTAGAATTCAGCTACCTTCCAGAAAACTAACCTGGGAAACTTTTTTTTTTGACAGGTAGAGTTAGACAGTGAGAGAGAGAGAGACAGAGAGAAAGGTCTTCCTTCCGTTGGTTCACCTCCCAAATGGCTGCTATGGCTGGCGCTGCACCGATCTGAAGCCAGGATCCAGGTGCTTCCTCCTGGTCTCCCATGCGGGTGCAGGGCCCAAGCACTTGGGCCATCCTCCACTGCCTTCCCGGGCCACAGCAGAGAGCTGGACTGGAAGAGGAACAACCGGGACAGAACCGGTGCCCCAACTGGGACTAGGACCCGGGGTGCCGGCGCTGCAGGCAGAGGATTAGCCAAGTGAGCTGCGGTGCCGGACTAACCTGGGAAATTTTGACTTAAGAAAATATTGGTTTATATCAGTAGCTCCTTAAAAAAAAAAAAAGATTTATTTATTTATTTGAAAGGCAGAGTTACTGAGAGCCAGAGAGAGGGAGAGAAAGGTCTTCCATCTGCTGGTTCACTCCCCAAATGGCCGCAATGGCCGGAGCTGGGCCAATCCAAGAGCCTCCTGGGGTCTTCCACATGGGTGCAGGGGCCCTCGTAATTGGGCCATCCTCCACTGCTTTCCCAGGCCACAGCAAAGAGCTGGATCAGAAGTGGAGCAGCTGGGGCCTGAACAGGTGCCACATTGGATGCCAGCACTGCAGGTGGCAGCTTTATTTGCTATACCACAGCGCTGGCCCCTGTGAATGTATATTTTGTATATATTTGTGTGCTTGTGTCACACTCATGAATTGTATTATGTAATTTGGAGTCAATAGTTCTTAAATTTAGGATGGACATTAAACCTAGAGGTTAAGATACTCATGTCCCACAATGGAGTGCATGAATTTGATTCTTGACTCAGGATCCTGATTCCAACTTCCTGTTAATGCAGAATCTAGCAGAAAGTGGTGATGACACAGTTGATTGGGAGCTTGTCGCCCACATGGAATATTTGAATTGAGTTCCTAGCTTCTGGCTTCGGGCTAGCTTAATCTTGGCCTTTAAGAAATGAAACAGCAGGTGGGAGGTATGTCTCTAACTCAACAGCAAAATGAATAGAAACCCCGCCCCCCCATTTTGAGGGGATATAAAGTCCCTTAAAATTATTTCACTCAGCTGCACTGCGATTCTGGAAGAAAGGTTCTGCTTGCTGTTTACTTTGGTAAACAGCTTACAGTAAAGGTAGCTATTAATACTATGTGCTGGTAGCATTCTAATTGTTTTGTATCTTTTCTTACTTGATTTTTCTAGAAAGCCTCTCATATTACCTCCTTTTTAGTATAAGAAAAATGAAGCACAGTGTTTAAATCACTTGGCTAAGAATAAATGTGTCAGACTAGGATTTAAGTTCAAGTTGTCTTGCTGTGGAGTTTGTGCTCTTAACTATAGTGTTAACTATGGCTTTTATAGAATTGAATTTTTTTCTTGTTTTCATACTTAATCTTGAAATATTTTTGTTTATAATTTAAATATAAAATTCACTAGTTTGAGTAGTATGGATATTTAATTATTTAAATAAGAGACTACTGATCTAAGTAAAAGACTCTAGTTTTATATGCTTATAAAAATCTACTAGTTAGGTAGATTGGTTGAGTTATAAGATAATAAGATTTGTTTAAGGTAATTCAGCTCTTTTATAGATTAACAAAAACTAAATGTTAGGAAATTAAAGCTTTTAAGCTTGCCTCTGTGTATACTGTATCTCTTTGTCTCTCTGTTGCTCTCTCATATAAAGATATATTTCTCAGCATGATTTATAAAATATAATTCTTTTGATTTGACCCTATCCATTGTTTAAATTCCATGTTAATTTTATTGAATACAGATACCAATCACATGTTACTTTACCACACAAATGTATGATATATGCAGACTTTCTTTGGTACATATTTTTTATTTATATATTTATATATCTGTTTGAAAGCTGGAGTTTCATTGTTGGGGGGAGAGACAGAGAGGAACTCCTATCTACCCCAAATGGCTGCTGGGTACAGGGACCCAAGCACTTGGACCATATTCCACTGCTTTCCCAGATGCATTAGCAGAGAACTGGATCAGGGAAATGGTGTGGCCAGGACCACCACCAAATATTATATAAAACATTTTACAACTATTTTATTATCAAAAATCCAAAGTAAAAAATTAGAATCTGTATTAATCTCCAAATATTGAAAAAATATGGCTTGAAGACTGCTGTTGATAGACATAAGAACCCAACACAACTATCCAGTCTGTTAAGAAGAAATGGAAGAGATATTTTGGTAAGTGTTCTACCTGTTTTACCCTTGAATGCTATTAGCGGGGAGTGGGGAGGGAGTTACTGCCATATCTGTTTCATTGGCTTTTGCTCTTTCATGCTGAGAGAAATCAATACTTTGAGGCCTTGCGTGGCAAAGGAATCACTTCATAATTAAAGGTGACTGTCACACATTGTCATTTGTGTGTCATTTGACTTTTGTTCACTGTTGAGGTTTGAAAATTTTCATTCTTCTGAATGTATCTTTCTAAGGTATCTGTAGATAGTAGTAAATTTAAAAAAAAAAATAAGACTTTAAACCTGAGATAAGGGATCAGTACAGAGATATCTAAAAGTGAAACATGAAGACCCATCTGCATTTGCTGCCCCTTGGGTGATTTCCCTTTTAAATGGTTTCCATAAGAGAAGTAGTTGTATAAGTGATTTTGAGGCAGATTGAGAAATGGTACACTTTAAAGTGTTTAACAAGAAGCTATGTTTAGTTAACCAGAAATATAATATTCTGTGTATAGCCATGTAAAATAAGGAAGGTATAACTATATATCCTTTATGGAATGATGTACAGTTTGATCCCATTTATATAGAAATGACATCTTACTGTAGACCATGACTAACTGCAGAAGATAACTGTCCAACCAGATAGGAGATGAAGAGAGAACTTTCTTTGTATTTCATATGTCATTTTTCTAATATGTAATATGTCATCACTCAATCTTTAAATGATCTTAAATTATTTAACGCACATTACTAAATTAGGGGAAAGTTTATTAGTGTTTTGAGATCTTAGCTTTGGAAATTTTAAATGTATCAAATATTTTCTAATATGCAGAGTTAATGAAAATTTGTATTACAGTATCTGTCTTATTTATTTATTTATTTATTTATTGACAGGCAGAGTGGACAGTGAGAGAGAGAGACAGAGAGAAAGGTCTTCCTTTGCCGTTGGTTCACCCTCCAATGGCCGCCAAGGCCAGCGCTGCGGCCGGCGCATTGCGCTGATCCGAAGCCAGGAGCCAGGTGCTTTTCCTGGTCTCCCATGCGGGTGCAGGGCCCAAGGACCTGGGCCATCCTCTACTGCACTCCCGGGCCATAGCAGAGAGCTGGCCTGGAAGGGGGGCAACCGGGACAGAATCCGGCACCCCAACCGGGACTAGAACCCGGTGTGCCGGCGCCGCAAGGTGGAGGATTAGTCTGTTGAGCCATGGCGCCGGCCTACAGTATCTGTCTTATAAAACATATTATCCTAGGAAGTTACCTATAGAAACAGTGTATATTTAACATCATCAATTATCTCCTTTTGTAAAAGATTTTTTATTATTATTTGATAGGCAGAGAGAGAGAAAGAGAGAGAGAGAGGTCTTCCATCAACCAGTTCATTCACTCTCCAAATGGCCACAATGGACAAAGCTGGGCCAATCTGAAGCCAGGAGCCAGGAGCTTCTTCTGGGTGTCCTATGCAAGTACATGGGCCCAAGGACTTGAGCCATCTTCCACTGCTTTCCCAGGCCATAGCAGAGAGCTAGATAGGAAGTGGAGCAGCTGGGACTCAACCCGGAGCCCCTATGGGACACCAGCACTTCAGATGGAGGGTTAACCCACTGTGCCGCAGTGCCGCCCTATCTCTTACTTACTGATTTGTAAACAGTGTTTACTTGTTTGGTATATGAACTCATTTTTAGTATGAATATTTTAAAGACTTCTACCTGTCTGTGACCTGTAATTTGCTTGAATTAACTTCTTAAATTGGCTTCATGGAAGTATAACTTACATGTTAAGTCACTCATTTTAAGTGTAGTTTAATGACTTTTAACATATATGTACATGTATATGTATATGTCCATAACAATCAAGATATAGAAAATGTCTTTCATCCTAGGATATTCTTTAAATGCTCACATCCAACCTCCCACTGATCTGTTTACTGTTAAAATAGTTCTGCCTGTTACAGTATTTCATGTAAGTAAATGAGAGAGCAGATACTCTTTATGTTGTTTGATCAGGATAGTTTTTTAATTTTGTTCACATTCTCGTGTGTATTACTAGTTTGATGGGGCAAAGTAGAGAAAGAAAAAATGAGTGCTAATTTACTCCCCACAATAGCTGGGGGTGGACCTGGAGCAATTGAGGAGCCAGGAATGAACTCATTTACTTGATCCGTCACTATTGTTGCCCAGGGTCAGCACTGGCAGGATACTGGGGTTAGAAATTAGAGCCAGGACTCAAACCCAGGCACTTGGGTATAGGGCACAGGTGTCCCTATTGCAGAGCTAAATGTCTGCTCTTCTAGTCTGCTGCTGCTGCTTATTGCTGAGTGGTATGACTTTGTTTATTCATTCACCCATAAGCAGATAGTGAATGGTTTCTAGTGTTTGGTTCTTGTATCTAAAAGTATTATGAGCATTTTCATAAAAATTAATTTTTCATGGAAATAATGTTCTTATTTATTTTGGGGAATTAACCAGGAATGGAATTGCTAGGTGGTGTTGTGAGCATGAGTACAGTATACGTTTAAGCTTAGAAACTGCAATATTGGATTCTAAATTAGTTGTCACTTTTAAGCTCCAACCAATGAGGTAGATAAGAGACTTAACAGTGGTTCTTCATCTTTGCCGATACTTGGTATTGTCCACCTTTAAATTCCATTCCTTCTTATAGTCATACATAGAGTGATAGCTTATTGTGATTTTTTTTGAATTTGCACTTTCCTACTGGCTACGCATCTTCTCAGTTGCTTTTTAGCTATATGTGTATCACTGTGAAGGATCTGTTTCAAACCCTTTGCACATTGTTTTAAATTATGTTGTCTTAGTTGTAAGAATTCAGTATCCTATTAGGACGCCATTTGTCAGTTTATGTATCATGCATAATTTTTCCCAATTTGTGGCTTACCTTTTCATTTTATAAATTGTGTCTTTCAAGAGCAGATGTTAGGGGCTGACCCTGTGGCATAGTGGTTAATGCTGCAACCTGCAGCCCCAACATCTATTATGGGTGCCAGTTAGAGTCCTGGCTTCTCCACTTCAAATCCAGCTCCCTGCTTATGCACTTGGGAAAGCAGCAGAGGATGACTCAAGTGCTTGGGCCCCTGCAGCCTTGTGGGAGACTCCGAGGAGGTTCCTGGCACCTGGCTTTGGATCAGCCAGGCTCTAGGCATTATGAGGAGTGAACCAGTGGATGGAAGATCTCTCTCTCTCTCTCTCTCTCTCTCTCCCTCCCTCCCTCCCTCCCTCCCTCTGTAAAACTCCCTTTCAAGTAAATAAATAGATTGTCCAGTCTAAGAACAATACCTATCCCAAGATCATCAAGAATTTCTGCTGTGTCTTCTGGAAGTGTTATAGTTTTAGCTTTTAGCAATGTCTTTTATCTCTGATGAATTAAACACGTTTTATAAGGTATGAGGTGAAAGACAAGATTCTTAATCTTATTTTTTGTCATGTAGATAGCCAGTTGCTGAAAAGACAGTGTTCCTTTGCTTAATAATCTTACTGCCCTTGGCTTCTGTTTTTATATAATACTGTTGAAACAGTATTAAGCTCTACAGTTTTTTTTTTGTAAAATAATTTTTTACGTAGCAAAAATTGTTTTACTGTTTTTGTTTTCTTACATTTCCATGTTTTAGAATCAGCTCATCGATATCTGTAAAATCTTGTGCTAAAATTTTCATTTATATTATGTTGAATATATTAAATCAATTTGAAGAGAGTATGTGTTTTAGTGATATTGGATTTCCAAATCTTTGGCGTTTCTCCATCTTTCAGTTTCCTAATTTCTCTTACCAGTATTTTATGTTTTTGTGTAGCTCTGTATAGGTCTTTTTTTAAAACTAAGTTCTATCTATCTATCTATCTATCTATCTATCTATCTATCTAAAAAGCAGAGTTAGAGAGAGAAAGAAAGAGGTTCTCTGTCCACTGGTTCACTCCCAAAATGACTGCAGTGGCCAGGGTATGCCAGGCCAAAGCCAGGAGCCTGTGGTTCCATCCAGGTCTCCCAGGTGGGTGACATTGGCCCAAGTCCACTGCTTTCCCAGGCACATCATCAGGGAGCTGGATTAAAAATAGAGCAGCAGGAACTTGAACCAGCATCTATGCGGGATGTTTCTGTTGCAGGCAGTAGCTTTTACCTACTACACCACAGTGCTGGCCACTGTATAAAGTTTTAATATATTGCAAAGTAGTTTATAGTTTTTATGCTGTTGTAGATGATATTGTTTCTTTAATTTAATTTTGTTTGTTAAATTGCTATCTATAGAAATACATTAGATTTTACTATGTTGGCCCTGAAACTGAGAAACTTATTAAATTCACTTAGGGGTTCAGGTAGTTTCTCTGGAGGGTCCGCACTGTGGTGTAGCAAGTATAGCTGCTGCCCACGATGCTGGCATACCATATGGGTACCATTTTGAGTCCTGGCTGCTCTATTTCCAATCTAGCTCTCTGTTAATGTGCCTGGGAAAGCAGCAGAAGATGCCCAAGTGCTTGGGTCCCTGCACCCTCGTGGGAGATTCAGATGAAGCTCCTGGCTCCTAGCTTTGGATCTGCCCAACTCTGGCTGTTGTGGCCATTTGGAGAGTGAACCAGCAAGTGGAAAATCTCTCTCTCTCTTCATAATTTTACCTTTCAAATAAATAAATAAATCTTTAAAAAACAATCTTGTAGATTTTGTAGAATCCTTAGGATTTTTACATACATGAATATACCATGTACAAATGAGGAGTTATGTTGCCCCTCCGTCCTCCTCGCCCCCACCATTTCTGCTTCTCGTCTCTTGTTTTTGCCTCAGTGAACTGGTTAGGGCCTCTAGTACAGTGGTGAGTGGAAGCCATAAGAAGAGGGTACACTCTTGCGTTGTTCCTAATGATGGCTGAATGGTTTTCATAGATTTCCTTCCCAAGGCTGGGACTCTTATCCTCCTTTTTAGAATGTTTTCCTTTGAAAGGGTGTTGAATGTGTGAAATAGTTTAAAAAATCTCTATTTGGTTGATATGTTTTTCTTTTATATGGTAAATACACTTACTGATTTTCAAATTAAATCAACCTTGCATCATTTAAATAAACTCCTCTTTATCAGAATACTAAATTTAATTTATGAATAAATGAATTCTAGTATTTTGTTTAAGATCGTTTGCAATTTCTACAAATTATATATTTTTTTGATTTTCTGTTCCTGCAATGTAAAATTGATTGAAGAATATACCCCAACCTAAAATATTTCAGAAGGCTCAATGTGGATATTATTTTTTCCCTGCATATCTCAGAATGTTCACCAAAATAGTCATCTAGACCTGAGATTTCTTTGTGGTGAGGTTTTTAATTGAGTTCCTTTTCTTTAAAACATGAAAGTCTATTTACATTATACATTTTTTGAAAATTAGTTTTGTATTTTTCAAGGATTTTATTTTATTGAGTTCCTGAATTAAGCGGCATAATACTGTTCATAATATATTCCTGTTATATTTTAATGTCTAAGATGTGTAGTGAAGTGTCCCCTCTTTTATTTATGATACTGGTGTTATGTGTGTCTCCCTCTTATTCTTTAACATTTCTAGGTAGATGTATGCTAATTTTGTTAATATTGTCAAAGAACCAGCTGATGGTTTTTATTGATTTTTCTCTATTTTTTTTTTGGTTTTTAAATTGATTTGTAAATTTAATCTTTATTATGTCCCTTTTTCCTATTCATTTGGGTTATGTTTGTCTTCCATGAACATGTATGTCATTGATGTTACCTAGAATTTTATATCATTGACTTCAAGATTCTCTTCTAGTATAAAATTTAAATCTGTAAGTTTTATTTTAAACAGTGCCTTAGCCAACTATATAGGTTTTTTTCTGTCTTTTGATTTTATCTTTCAGGCATAAGTTATTTAGAGATGAATGTTCAATTTCCAATCATTTTTAGATTTCAGGAGTATTGTTTCATTGTATGTTCTCCACCAGAGACTCAAAAGGATCCCTATATTTCTAGATTTCTTTCCCTACATAACCTTCCTCAACTTTAGTAGCTCCTTCTACAAATCCTGGCTATTACCTCCTCAATAGATATTGTTTAAAAAGCTATAACAAAAGTGCATCTCCTAGCTCTTATAAAAGGTCTTGGGGATTTCTTGGGAAATAGAAAATAATTTGAATGTGTCTGGAATGTAAATTGTATAGGCAGGTGTGATGAAAGATAGGATACAAGATCTAGTTAGAAAACTTGGTCCTAAGTTTTCAATAATTTAGACAGCCATATACCTTTTAAGGAGTAAAGTATATAAATATATCTGTGCTTTACAAAATAAATAATTCTGGAAGTGTTCATAAACAGGCATTTAGATTATTTCTTATTAAAATTAATTTTCTTATTTTTATTTGAAAGAGAGAGACAGACATATGGCAGGAAGCTGGATTGGAAACAGAGTAGACAGAACTAGAACCAGACACTCTGATGTGAGATGTGGGCATCCCATTTGGCATCTTATTGTTGTGCTAAAACTTGCCAGAGACGATTATGTCTAGAGCTGAATTGTGAACTAATAAAGATCTGTGTAAGAGCATTTTATAAGAGTGATTAAGAGTTTGCTACAATGGAACCAAGGGGATATAAAGTGGGGAAAGTTGAGAAGTCACAGAGAACATCAAAAACTTACCCTCTCCAGTGCAGTAGTGTGTTTAAGATGAAGATGGTAGATTCAGTTTTATACTTTTTAAATGTTAGATGCTCATTGGATAAGTGGAGATCACGCTAGAGATAGAAATATATGCCCCGAGTATAAGAAAGGAACTGAATCAGATATGAAAATTTGAGGCTAAGGCTAAATTGATCACAGTTGATGTTGATGATGCTGTCAGCGGACTTTTTACAAAACCTTGGGTAAATGCCAGCCTTTCCTGATGAGTCATAAGCAGAAGGTGATCAGGTTGATGACAGGAGAAAACCAGAGGACTCTACTAAATTTTTCTAAACTCTCAGGCAAAATTCAAGAAGTAAAATTTGATACAGCCATGATATCTAAAAGGAAGGAGTAAGCGGTTTTGTCTGTTTTTTCATTTACATTTAAAGAACCATAATGGCACTTGAATTACAAATGACCATTCTAAATTGCTTTTTCTCTTTAGGTATATATCTTTTTCCTGGAATAGTAATGATCAAACATAATTAACAATAATAAAATACAGTTTAATTGTTTCAAAGATGATCATTTCATTTCTTTTAGATTCTGATGATTTGTGGTCATGTTATGATGTTGTATTACCTAATTTATATGATGCTTAAAATAGGAAAATAGGGTGGGCATTTGGCCCAGCAGTTAAGATGCCAGTTAATAAGTCTGCATCCCACATCAGAGTGTGTGGGTTTAACTTCCAGCTCCAGTTCCTGGTTACAGCTTCCTGATAACGTGGACCCATGGAAGCAGGAGTGATGGATTATATAGTTGAATTTTTACTTTCCAAATAAGAGACTTGTATTGACTTCCTGGCTCTCAGTTTCAACGCCTAGTCTACCCTGTGGGCCACAGGGAGATTTTGGGTAGTGAACCAGTGAATGGAATCTCTTCTCATTCTCCCCTCTCCCCCGTCTCTCTCCCTGTCACATTAATTAATTAAAAACATGGGAAAGGAGAAAAGTTGGTGTAAAGTATAGCATTTTCTGCCTAAAATAAAGTTGAATGAAAAATTTAGATAGCTATTTCATTGATAATTGGCATTTTTTATTTATATCTCTTGAGGGTCATCCACTCAACCTCCCAACTCAAGTACATGTAAATATACAAATATTTTGTACCACTGAAAGTAAAATGTATTTGGTCTTGAAGCAAATATCCCTCATCTGTACTTTACTTTGAATGGTATATCATACATGAAATGTATTATTGGTTTATAATAAGAGTATCTTTAAATTACATTATAGTAATATTTTAAAAATTATACAAGTTGATTATATCTATATGAAACATTCTTGTTTGGTTTCCTTTTATCATGTTTTAAGGTCAAATGTGACTCTAATGTTCTACAAAGAGACAGAGATTGATAATCAGGAAAGAATAGTCTTTTAATGTGATTTATATCTATAGATTTTATGTCAGATATGAAAAGTTGCTGGTCAAATTGTAAAGGAGGATCCATTAAAGAACGCTTTAAACCATTTCACTGTTTAGTTTACCTTGAGCTCATGTTTTTAGAATCGTACCTTTTCAGGCAAGCTTTAATCAAATGCTTAGAAAATATAATTTGATAAAGTTGAATGTTCTAATATTAATAAAAGAAGAGGCTATTCAATAATGTTTTTTGGATACTTAGACCACTGTTTAATAATATGAAGACGTGTTTCAGTGGAGTACAGAAGCCAGTGATTTTCCATATCTCATGAATAACTTGGATTTTCTCTTATCAGCCAAAACTAAACAAGGGCAGATTATGGGTACAGTAGAGAATGTTGACAACATAAAGTTCTGCAGATGTCCATCTACCATTTTGTGCTGTTTCAGTGTATAGTTGGGCTCTTTATGAAGGAACTGATAGGATGCTTTTTGGTTTTTGAATGAATCAGTATACAAATATGGTATTTTTATTATCCTACTTATTATCTCTTAAACTACTATCTCTTCAGAGATTTCTTAATCATTTTCCTTCTTTTGTGTGTTCAATTTATATTTTTGACAAACTGAGCTCTTGTGTTTTATTTGGCTCAGACTGTGTTATTGTTTACATAGGGACTGTGAAAACTTTATGGAGAAATGGAATTTTAAAATATTTGGGTAAAAAAACCTTGAAAACACATGCATAGTTTTTTCATAACTTACTTTTTCATGAACTTTTTGATGTACGCTATTATAGTGGTTGACATTTACCTTTAATGTAAATGAGGCTGGTTCCTAACATGAACTGTTTCTCAAGATCAGTGTCTAGATTATGTAAAATAGTTTGCTTTTACCAGTGCTTTACTCAGAACTTGTACAGTAGGATTCTCAAGTTAATTTCCCAAGGTTGCCCAAAATCATCCAGTTGATAATTTCTTTTAAAAACAAAGACAAAGGCAAAAAAAACACCCTCATAATTTCTTTATTTAAAAGATTTGTTTTTTATTTATTTGAAAAGCAGAGTTAGAGAGAGGAAGAGAGAGAGAGAGAGAGATCGAGATCAAGAGAGATCTTTCATCTGCTGGTTCACTCCCCAAATGACCACTACAGCCAGGGCTGTGTCAGGCCGAAGCCAGGATCCCAGAGCTTCTTCCAGGTCTCCCACCTGGGTGTAGAGGTCCCAACATTTGGGCCATCTTCTACTGTTTCCCTGGACACATTAGTAGGGAGCTGGATAGGAAGTGGAACAGCCAGGACTCAAACGAGCAGCCATATGGGATGCTGTTGTTGCAGGCTTCATCAGGTATGCCACACTGCTGGCCCAACAAATTCTTAGAATGCTTGGAACCCACCCCCCCATTTTCCAGGTGAAGACCAGTAGATATAATGAAATAAATTAGGGGGCCAGCACTGTGGCATAGTAGGTTAAGCATCTCCCTGTGGTGAGGGCATCCCATATGGGTGCCAGTTCGAGTCCTGGCTGCTCTGCTTCTGATCCAGCTCCATGCTGATGGCCTGGGAAAGCAGCAGAAGATGGTCCAAGTGCTTGGGCCCCTGCACCTGCATGGGAGACCCAAAAGAAGCTCCTGGCTCCTAGTTTTGGCCTGGTCCAGCTCTGGCCATTGCAGCCATATGGGAAGTGAACCAGTGGATGGAAGATCTCTCTCTCTCTGTCTCTCCCTCTGTCTGTAACTCTGCCTCTCAAGTAAATAAATACATTAAAAAAAGAAAAAAGGAAAGCAAATTAGGTTGGTGCCCAAGGCTGTGAGGAGGTATTAGAAAGGATGAAACTGTAACCTGGTGGTGGTTTTACTCCTCAATTTGTGTTCATTCATGTGAACATGCTGTGATTCTTAGTGATGTTTCCGGAAAGAATTCAGATGTTAGAGAGTAGTGGTGAGCAAGGTAGCAAAGTTTAATGGACAGAGTATGCCTGATAGGCTGGATGGCCATCTCGGGCAAGGGCTGAGAGCACAGTCTGCATTCAGATTGGAGTTTTTTTGGACATGAGTGTGGGTTCCCCAATTCTTTCCCTGTCTCCCTCTTCTGAAAATTGTGGGTAGGGGATTGCTGGTACTGAGAATGCTCCCAGGATCTTATCAGCACAGTGGATTGGACCTAATAGCCTCCTTGGTGCAGGGCAGACAGAATTCCCCTGAGCTGCCCCCTGGGAGAGGGCTGAACCCATGTTATAAGGGGATAGAGGCCGGCGCCGCGGCTCACTAGGCTAATCCTCCGCCTAGCGGCGCCGGCACACCGGGTTCTAGTCCCGGTCGGGGCGCCGGATTCTGTCCCGGTTGCCCCTCTTCCAGGCCAGCTCTCTGCTGTGGCCAGGGAGTGCAGTGGAGGATGGCCCAGGTGCTTGGGCCCTGCACCCCATGGGAGACCAGGAAAAGCACCTGGCTCCTGGCTCCTGCCATCGGATCAGCGTGGTGCGCCGGCCGCAGCGCGCCGGCCGTGGTGGCCATTGGAGGGTGAACCAACGGCAAAGGAAGACCTTTCTCTCTGTCTCTCTCTCTCTCACTGTCCACTCTGCCTGTCAAAAAAAAAAAAAAAAGGGGGGGGGGATAGAACCAGAGCAATTGCCACAGTTGTAATTGCTAGTGTGCTTGAATTCAGGGCTTGTTTCCTTGATTCATTGTGTAAAAATTCTCATTTTCTTCAGCCCATCTTACACACATAGACTTATGTCTGCCTAGCTGCTTTAACAGCGGCTTTATAATTTTCATCTACATTGCAGAATTTCTTCAATCTGTTACTTTTTCAACCTGTATTTTGTCCATAGGTAAAACTGTATTGCTTTGCCCTTCCTTGGAATTAGTCCATCTTTTTCTGTCTCGCCCTTGCTTGAAAATTGTCTTTATTCCCACCAAGGAATAACTTAATCTTCTCAAGTTCCTCCATTATTAAACTCAGCCTTTTGTCTCTCTAGCATAGTATCTTGCATAGATTGAAAGACATATGATTCTGTTGTATGTTACTGTATCTGTGCAGTTGCTTTTGGTGTAACGAACAGAAAACCTAATTCACACTGGAATATAATGAACAGCAGTTTACTTTTCATACAAAGTCTAGGGAAAAAAGGATCATGGGAAATCTGATAGTAGGTGGTCTTTAGGGGTTGATTAGTTCAGTAGCTCTTGATTCCATCTGGAAGGTCTAAGTTTCTGTAATTCTTATAGTTCTGCTCTCTTTAGGTTTTACTTTCAGACCCACTTCCTTCATGGAACAGAGAAAGCTTCCAGTAGTCCTGGAGTTAAGTACTTCCTCTCTGTTCTACTCTAAGAGGAAGGAGGAACTACCCACCAACCAGTATGAACTTCCCACCTGAAGCACCAGTTATATCAGTGCCTGTTCTTGAGCCAGGTCTCTGTGTAGGTGTGATTATTACCCTGAAGGATATAGGACTAGGAACTTCCTTTATTGCTGAAGCTGTGTTTTGGGCAGGATCTGACAACAGTCTATTTAAGTTGGTATACAGTATGAGAGGGGGACAGCCACAGTGTTTATGCCGTGTAAAGAAGTAATATTTGTTAAACCATCAAATTATTTTACATAGGAGAATATCTTATGTTGGTATTCGTAGGGGTATGTGTGTGTGTGTGTATTTAGAATTTAGGTTTGAAAATTAAAGGGAAGAGTCCAGTAAACCTGTGAATAACCTGAAAGGTCAAGTTTATATCTTATTTTAAGCAATGCATTAATTATAACATCATAAACATGATACCACAAGAATTGGAATTCCAAAAGAAAAGAAATAAGCATTTTAGAAACTAACAGTTGTGTTGTGTTTGATTATTGCTAAAGAATCCTGTGACTTTTTTTTTTTTTTTAGCAAAATTGTTACCAAAGTACATTTCAAACTTTAATATATGTATCAGTCTCCTGGGAGTCTTATTAAAATCCACATACTTATTTAGTAGGTTTGGGTGAAACCTGAGATTCTGCATTTCTGTTAAGCTCCTTGTTGGTTCCATTGTTATCAATTGGTTTTGTAGTGCTAGGATTTAAAAGAGGAAACTATTCAGTTTTCTAAAGTTGTAGAGAGCTAGCTAAATTTTATTTTATTTTTTTAGTTGTAAGCTACTATTATTTCTTTTCTATGCTTCTGCAGCGGTTTCATATTTTGTCTCCTACTTCAGTTGTTTCACAACAATCCATTCAATCCATTCTTCATTTTAATATTTAAACTGGTCACATCCCTCCACTGTTTGAAATCTTCCCCTGGTTTCCCAGTGCATTATAATAAAATCTAACCCCCTTGGGATAATTACATAGAACAGAGGAAGCAGCCTTAACCTACCTGTCTTCTCATTTCCTGTCAGTCTCTCTTATTCAGTAAATCTCACGTTCTTTACAGCCTCACTTGGTGTAGTTTGTAAAGCTGAGCCCATGCATCTTTTTTGAGTGACTTATTTTCATTGTTCAGATTTCTGCTTAAATATTTTCCATTTCTGAGTGTATCTTATGACTTAAGAAAAGTAAATTTGTGGGAGATGTACTGGATTAACAGGCTCTTAAATTTTAGATTAGTGAAGTTTGGTTGGTTGGATTCAAGCTAAAAATTATGGCATGATGCATTAATGTTTTTTGTGTGTTTATACTATTAATACATGTTTCTTCTATTCTATTCAAGTCACTGTGTGCCCAGTATTCTGCAGACAAGCGAGAAGAAGAGAAGATGTGTGATCATTTGATAAGAGCAGCTAAATATCGAGACCACGTGACAGCAACTCAGCTAATCCAGAAAATCATCAACATTCTCACAGACAAGCATGGAGCCTGGGGAAATTCTGCAGTGAGGTAAAGGGATACCTGTAGGACTAGACCACTGATTTTCTGTAAGATGGCTTGGGTTTAGATAAATGGCTTTGGATATGATCATGACCAGATGAAGAACAGAGTTTAATTTTGTATTTTATCATCTACAATGAATTTAAAGCAAAGGAGAAGGAGAAAATCAGTATAGTTATAGGTCTTTGTAGATATTTACTTCCCTCAGCTACTTCTAAAAGACTCTTATCTCTGTATTCACTTGGAGTGAAATGCTAAGAAAAGCAGTGAATATAAACCTAGTAGCTGTTCTTACAGTGAATTTTTACAAATATTTTATTTAAAAGAACAATTCTTGGGCTTACACTTTGGAATTTTAATGCATAAATTTTCAAACGTAATGACTTGTTGTTGTCTTGAATTATATTGCAAATTGTAGGACTGATGTGATAAAATTAAGCACTCTTTAAAATTTTATTCAGTGCGTCTGCTTCCTTTTAAGATAACCAAGTTGAGCAGGATATTCTTGGTTCTACTTTCTTGAAACAAAATAATTATCTCTTAGTTCTAACAAACTTTTAGTACTAATGAAGTAGCAAAATGTATTCTCCATGGAAGATTTGTATACTGCAAATCTTAGAAACATGCTTTCACTTTTTAAGTAGTGTCAAAAAAATGTTTTCTGTCATTAGAACACACTAAGGTTTAATTCCTCATATATATGCAACTTTTTCTAGAAGACAAAAAACAAAATCGTGAATCACATGTATATTATGCAAGTGTGATTAGCTCACACTTGTGTTTTAATTAACATGTGTTTAGCAAATATCAAAACCTAGGTTAGAAATTTTCCAGAGAAATAAAATAATTTTAATTTTTGAAAGGTAAACAAAAAAATTGAGTTGAAAGCCACTTGTAACATTATTTTTGTTTTGAGCACAAGTATATACTAGTATAGATATATGTCATGATAATTATTACAAAGAATATTTACAAATAATGAACTGTGTTTCTGGAAATATAATTTTTGATATTCAGAGAAAGGAAACAAAGTGAAGGACTTGAGGACAAAAGGGCAAAGTAAAGGTAACAAACATGGTTATTTGTGTTAATCCTATTCCCTTGATCTCTAGACAAAGAGTGGCTGTGGACATGGCATGTGGTACTGGGTCAGTGTGTCTGGTACCTTAATCTTGCAACACGTATAAGTCCTGGGTGTGGGAGAAGGGGGGCGGAGTTGTATTGAGGATGTGAGAGTTGTAGGTTTAATGTTTAATGTCGCAGATTTGATATCATTTTGACACCAGGTTCTGAATAAATTAGATTATTTCTCTGATGTATTATTATATGGCATATTATAGGAATGTATTATGATAGTATTTTAGATGTCCATGAAAGTAGAAATAAAAAATAAACTCATTTTAGTGCAAAAATTTTTTGAAATTCATTGCATACTAGCGGTCTCCAAAAAGTTCATGAAAAATGCATGGATTTGAAAATTTTTGCACCAAAATATGTATTTTAATTCCATTTTCCATGAAACTTTTGAAGCTTCCTTATTGTAGTTTTAATTTTCTTAAATTTGTTCACCTAAAAGGAATTTTACAATTTAAAATCAAAAACCTTTAGAGTAACTTAGGACAAGCGTTTCATGGATAATTTTTATGAGATCAAAATTTTTTCTGATGATAACACAGGTACACTGTGCTTTCAAAATGAAAAGATTATTTTTCTGAAGTGATTTTGCTGTAATAAAATATGTTGGATAGCTAAATGAACTGTGAAATGTATTTATCTAGAAATAATTAGTGTTTCTGTAGTACAATTGTTAAATGATATCAACTCTATTATCTGTATAGCTAGAAACAATTAAACTTAATTCTGAAATTTCAATATTTTGAAAATCCAAAGAATAAAACATTTTCATACTTTTTCCTCCCAAATGAAAATATCTGTCAAA